>NW_026652321.1:280936-282455 GCF_009828535.3 Hylobates moloch
GAATTATCCCAAATGCTTCCCTGTTACCTACTGAGAAGTATCCTTTGGCCTACAGGTGGATGAGATGCAACTGAGTCAGGGGTAATTTTTTTTAACCTGGAAGTCTATTCAATGGATAAGATTAAACTAGATTTTCTTTATTTAGGTTGATAAGTAGAAACAGCCGATGATGCTTCTTTGAAAAGTGTTCATTTGGGAATAAAACGGTATTTAACTCAGACACAGGTTGGTGGCTCTGGTCACTTTGAAGAATACAGCCAGTAGATATTTGGATAAATGGCCAAATACTACACACCTAAGAATTTGTGGGCCATAAGGTCTGTGTTGCAACTCTTCAAACCTGTGTACCTAGGGCAAAAACAGTCACGGGCAATAAGTAAATGAATGTATATGGCTGTGTTTCAAGAAAACTTTAATGAGAAAAACAAGTTAAGGGTCAGATATGTTCCAGGGTCAACAGTTTCCAGATTCTTCATCTAGATTGTCCTTGATGGTTTGGAAAAAGTATATAGATAATCAATTATTTATTTATTTATTTATTTATTTTGTGTGTGTGTGTGAGAGAGAGAGAGAAAGAAAGAGAGAGACAGAGAGACGGAGTCTTGCTCTGTCACCAGGCTGGAGTGCAGTGGCATGATTTCAGCTCACTGCAACCTCCACCTCCCAGGTTCAAGCAATTCTCCTGCCTCAGCCTCCTGAGTAGCTGGGATTACAGGCCTGCGCCACCACGCCCAGCTAATTTTTGTATTTTTAGTAGAGACAGGGTTTTACCATGTTGGCCAGGCTGGTCTCGAACTCCGGACCTCAGGTGACCCACCCAACTCAGCCTCCCAAAGTGCTGGGATTACAGGCGTGAGCCACCTCACCCAACCAGATAGTCAAGAATTCATTAGGAACACTTGGTGGAAAGTTCTGACGGTTGAAATTTCAGCATGTTGTTTTATTTGCGATCTGTAATTCCATTTGCATTAATTTAGCAAAATTCTAACTTTTTTGCAATAAGAGAGCCTTTCATCCTTTGCCCAGGAGGAGGTAATCAAATATATTAGTTGAGAGTTAAGAATAAATTACTTTTTTTGCGCAAGTTTAAATCATATTTTTATTACATGTTATTTCCTCTTTCTTGTTCCAATTCATGCTAATCTGTTCTTGCTTCTTTCGTGTGTGGAATGAAGGATGAATAACTAGTGGAATATCATTCTTTCATTTTTCTTAAGGAAACTATTATTGATGGTTGTTTGTTTTTTGCTTCTCCGCTACTTTCCTTTTGTATTTATTTCTGCACAATGTCATTATTTTCATATTCCTGCTTCCTAATTTTACTTTACTTCTTAGAGGCCCAGTCATCATTTGCTTTTTTATTTCTTACTAGCACGAGAACTTAGAGTGATACAAATCTTCTGAATATTTTGGCTGCATTCTGCAGACGGTGACAGCTTCCATTTCCATGCATATTATTTATAAAACATTTTTGTCACCTGCTATAAATTGTCACCCTGCCCACATGCTTTAAAAGGAC
>NW_026652321.1:282465-313928 GCF_009828535.3 Hylobates moloch
CACAATAGCAAAGACTTGGAACCAACCCAAATGTCCATCAATGATAGACTGGATAAAGAAAATGTGGCACATAGACACCATGGAATACTATGCAGCCACGAAAAAGGATGAGTTCATGTCCTTTGCAGAGACATGGATGAAGCTGGGAACCATCCTTCTCAGCAAAATAACACAGGAACAGAAAACCAAACACCACATGTTCTCACTCGTAAGTGGGAGTTGAACAATGAGAACACATGGACACAGAGAGGGGAACATCACATACTGGGGCCTGTCGGGAGGTGAGCGGCTAGGGGAGGGACAGCATTAGGAGAAACACCTAATGTAGATGACAGGTTGATGGGTGCAGCAAACCACCATGGCACGTGTATCCTATGTAACAAACCTGCACATTCTGCACATGTATCCCAGAACTTAAAGCATAATTAAAAAAAAGAAAAGAAAAGAAAGAAAAAACAAAAGCAGGGAAAAAAAAAAAAAAGACATACCAGAGACTGGGTAATTTATAAAGGAAAGAGGTCGCGTTGACTCACAGGTCTGCATGGCTGGGGAGCCCTCAGGAAACTTAAAATCATAGCAGAAGGGGAAGCAAGGCACATCTCACATGGCAGCAGGATAGAGAGAGAGAGCAAAGAAAACCGCACAGTTTTACCATCAAATCTTGTGAGAAGTCCCTCACTATCATGAGAACAGCATGGGGGAACCACCCTCATAATCCAGTCGCCTCCACCATGTCCTTCCCTTTACATGTGCAGACCACTTCGAGATGAGATTTGGTTGGGGACATAGAGCCAAACCGTATCAGCCTCCCAAAGTGCTGGAATTAACGGCATGAGCCACTGCACCTAGCCAATATCCCTCTTTTTATAAGGACACTAGTCATGTTGAATTCAGGTCCACCCTAGTGGCCTTTTCTTAACTTGACCATCTGCAATGAACTTACTATCAAATAAAGTCATATTCACAGGTTACTGGGGGTTAAGACTCCAATTAATCTTTGTATGGAAACCTAATTCGAACTGTAACACCCCGATGATGAACACACACACACACACACACACACACACACACACACACACAAGCCAAGGCTTGAATGCATACACACACGCACAGAGACACATCAGGGGCTGGGCATGGTGACTCACGCCAGTAATCCCAGTGCTTTGGGAGGCTGAGGCAGGCAGATCATGAGGTCAGGAGTTCGAGACCAGCCTGGCCAGCATGGTGAAGCCCTATCTCTACTAAAAATACAAAACATTGGCCAGGTATGGTGGCAGGCGCCTGTACTCCCAGCTACTCAGGAGGCTGAGGCAGGACAGTCACTTGAAACCGGGAGGCGAAGGTGGCAGTGAGCCAAGATTGCACCACTGCACTCCAGCCTGCGTGACAGAGCCAGACTCCGTCTCAAAAAAACACAAAAAAAGACGCACCAGGACTGGTGAGAGGGAGTTCCTTAGGAGGACAGATGACCCACGTACATTCCCTCCCCGACTTTGTCTCCATGACTTTGCTCTGTTGTACTGAAAATCCCTCCCAGCCCCCCACTAAAGCACAACTGCAAACAGATGTCATCGCTCTCAATCACCTAGAATGTCTCCCTCGTTTCTTCTCTTTCTTTTTTTTTTTTTTTTTTTTTTTGAGATGGAACCTCACTCTGTTGCCAGGCTGGAGTGCAATGGTGCGGTCTCTTCTCACTGCAACCTCCACCTCCCGGGTTCAAGCAATTCTCCTGCCTCAGCCTCTTGAGTACCTGGGATTACAGGCGTGTGCCACCATGCCCAGCCAATTTTTGTAACTTTTGTAGAGACGGGATTTCACCATGTTGGCCAGGCTGGTCTCGAACCCCTGACCTCAAGTCATCTGCCTGCCTCAGCCTCCCAAAGTGCTAGGATTACAGGCGTGAGCCAGTGCACCCGGTCCGGCCCCTTATCATCTTTTCATCATGTGATCATCACGGACTCATAGATGGCCAGTGCATCTGTCTCTGACATCACAGAATAAGTGCTGTTTCGGTTCAGTTCTGGCTGCAACTTGATCTCAGCTGCACCGGCCGTGACCAGGCACCCCATGGCAGCTGCTCCTGTCTGGATAGCTGCTGGATGTACGGCAGGTTATCCAGGATGGTGACACTATTCACAATAGCAAAGACATAGAATCCACCCAAATTCCCATCAATGATAGACTGGATAAAGAAATTGTGGTCCATAGACACCGTGGAATACTATGGAGACATAAAAAAGGAACAAGATCATGTCCTTTGCAGGGACCTGGATGGAGCTGGAAGCCGTTATCCTCAGCAAACTAACACAGGACAGAAAACTCAACACGGCCTGTTCTGTTCTAAGTGGGAGCTGAATGATGAGAATACATGGACACAGGGAGGGGAACAACACACATTGGTGCCTGTTGAGGGGTGGGGTGGGGGGAGGGAGGGCATCAGGAAGAATAGCTAATGGATGCTGAGCTTAATACCTAGGTGGTGGGTTGATCTGTGCAGCAGAGAACCATGGTGCATGTTTACCTGTGTAACAAACCTGCACATTCTACACATGGACCCTGGAACTTCAATAAAAGGTGAAGACAAAAACCAAAAGGAAATTGAGGCTTTGCCCCATAGAAATGCTGCTGTCTGCTACTCTCTTTCCTCCTGAGTTCAGGGAGCTTTGCAGCCTCACAGCTCAACGAGGCCAGGCAAAGCTGCTGTCTGCCGGGTTTGTGTGTAGATAACCACGGAACTCAAGTAAGAAGAAAGGTCGCCGATGTCTCTGAGGGTTACACAGTTGGCAAAATGCATGATGTTGGTAGGGTGAGATGAGAGAAAGTTCCCTTCCAGACCCTGAGCTATGTTTAGAACTTTCTCAGCTCACTGTCCTAATTTTAACAATCTAACTTGGAGGGCTGACCTCGGTGGCAGCCAAGGTTTGGGGAAGCTACAAAAATAATAGGTCTCTACACACATAGCTCACTCCTCGCCGCAAAGGAAACCAGAGGTGGTCCAAAGGTTCAAGTGTGTAAAAATTGAATCGTACAGATAGTAGACGGAAACGGGGTGGCTGCCACGCCTGTAATCCCAGCACCTTCGACAGCTGAGAAGGAAGGATCACTTGAGCCCGGGAGTTCCAGACCAGGGTGGGCAACATAGCAAGATCCCATCTCTACGAGAAACTCAAAAAAATTAGTCAGGTGTCGTGAGAGTACCTACAGTCCCAATTACTCAGGGAGCTGAGATGGGAGGATCGCTTGAGCCCAGGAGTTTGAGGCTGCAGTGAGCTATGATTGCACGACTGCACTCCAGCCTAGGCAATGAGTGAGACCTGGTCTTCAAAACAAACAACCAACCAAAGATATAATCGCAATAGAATGACAGTTACCAGAGGCTGCAAAGGAGGTGGAGAGGATAATGAGGCGTTGGTTAATGGGTACAGACATACAGCTACATCCAAGGACTAAGTTCTCGTGTCTGATAGCACAGCACAGTGATGATAGTCAACAAGCATATTGTATGTTTCAAAGTAGGTAGAAGATTTGAAATGTTCCCAGCACAAGAAAAATAATCAACGGGCTTGTGCACAGTGGCTCACGCCTATAATCCCAGCACTGTGGGAGGCCGAGGCGGCAGATCCCCTGAGGTCAGGAGTTCGAAACCAGCCTGGCCAACATGGTAAAACCCCATCTCTGCTAAAAATATAAAAATTAGCCAGGCTTGGTGGCAGACAACTGTAGTCCCAGCTACTTGGGAGGCTGAGACAGGAAAATCGTTTGAACCCAGGAGGCAGAGGTTGCAGTGAGCTGAGATCATGCCACTGCACTCCACCCTGGGTGACAGAGTGAGACTCTGTCTCAAAAAAAAAAATAAGGAAAGAAAAATAATCAATTTTGGGGGTGACGAATACCCTAAACACCCTGATTTGATCATCGGACCATAAATGTGTACAAATAGTCATAAATAGGTCAGAGTCATATGTATCAGAATATCATAGGCACCCCATAAATATGTACAACCATTATGTATCAATAAAAAGTTAAAAATACATGCAATCTGATGTTTAAGATGGCTTTTCTAAAAAAAAAGATGCACAAGTTTTAGAAGAAAAACTATATACCTGACCACATAAAAATGTTTAAATTCTATATAATCAAAACTGCCTCAAATAACATCCAAAGGCAAATGACAAATTGGCAGCCCACAGATAAAGGAATCAGTTTTTTGTGTATAAAGAGCTCTTCTAACCAAACCCCAGTCCTTCCGCAAATGGGTAAAGGAAATGAATATGCAATTTGGAGATATGAAATAAAACATAAGCATATGAAATAAAGTTCAGTCTCGCTCACAATGAAATAATGAATAAAGCAATTATGAGCTTTCATCAATCAGATACAACAGGTTAAAGAGTAGGGTTGTTATCCAGAATGGGTATGCCTTGGAGAAGTTAGAAGTTTACATACTCAGTTCACATGCACCCACCAAGACTGTATTTTCTTAGGAGATACGTTGACAATGACTCCTGAAAGGTGACAGGCAGCCAGGCCTGGTAGCTTATGCCTGTAATCCCAGCACTTTGGGAGGCCAAGGTGGGAGGATCACTGGAGGCTAGGAGCGTGAGGCCCAGCCTGGGCAACATAGCAAGACCCTATCTCTACAAAAATAAAAATAAATTAGCCAGATGTGGTGATGCTCGCCTGTAGTCCCAGCTACTCTGGAGGCTGAAATGGGAGGATCGCTGGAGCCCAGGAGGTCGAGACTGTGGTGAGCTATGATTGCACCACTGCACTCCAGCCTGGGTGACAGAGCAAGACCCTGTCTCTTTAAAAAAAAGAAAAGAAAATTTACATGCATTTTCCTTTTGGCTCAGCTATTCCACTTCCAAGAATTAGTTGCACAGATATGCTGCCATACATATGCTAAGATATACAAGAAAACCATTCATCGCTGCCTTGTTTAGAATCAAAAACCATTTAGTTTGATCGCCATTTTATAAAAGACTTTTTGCAGGTGTTATTTAAAAGGGAACGCCTTATTGTTCTGAGCAACAACTTGGATGGCTCTCCAGGGAATTCTATCGAGTGAGGGGAGAAAAAGACATACGTGATTTGAAAGGGGTTACACTCTGTGTGACTCCATTTATATGACATTCTTGACATGAGAAAAGGTACAGAAATAGAGAACAGACTAGTAATTCTCAGGGGTTCCAGGAGGGAGAGGAGGTTGAGGTAGGATGCAGGTTGGTACAGGCAGAGAGAGAAACAGGAGGGATTGTTCGGTGAAAGAAACGCTCTGTTTGTTGATGACAATGCTGGATTCACAAATCCGCAGACGCTATGAAATTGCACAGAACTCCATACAAAAACACACATGGATATGAGTAAAATACAAGATCAATGCATTACTGCCTGAATGTGAACATCCTCCTTGTGACATGGTATGACTGCTTTCCAAGATGTTGTCACTGGGGGAGGTAGACACAAGATTCTTTCCTATTCTTTCATATTATTACAGGAGTTTGAGCTCAGCTTGGGCAACATAGCAAGACCCCATCTCTACAAAGAAGTGTAAAACTTAGCCAGGCATGGTGGCTTGCATGTGTAGTCCCAGCTAAGTGGGAGGCTGAGGTAGGAGAAGTGTTTGAGCCCAGGAGTTGGAGGCTGCAGTGAGCTATGATTGCGTCACTGCACTCCAGCCTGGGCAACAGAGCAAGATCCTGTCTCTAAGATAAACGAATAGATAAGCAAGTAAATAAATAAATCTATGCTTATGCCATATGATATTTCATTCTTAAAAAATAGGAAAAACAAAAGTCCTATCCTTCTTGATCCTAGTACAGTTGTTTTGAAAATATCTATATGTTTTACGGGGGCCGGGCGCAGTGGCTCACGCCGGTAATCCCAGCACTTTGGGAGGCCAAGGCAGGCAGATCACGAGGTCATGAGTCCGAGACCAGCCTGATCAACATGGCGAAACCCCGTCTGTACTAAAAATACAAAAACTAGCCGGGCCTGGTGGCACGCACCTGTAATCCCAGCTACTCGGGAGGCTGAGGCAGGAGAATCACTTGAACCCCAGAGGCAGAGGTAGCAGTGAGCCGAGATCACACCACTGCACTTCAGCCTGGGTGACAGAGAGAGACTCCATCTCAAAAAAAAAATAATAATAAAAATAAATAAATAATAAAATAAAATAAAATAAATAAAAACTATGTGTTTTATGATTCCCGTTTGAACTGCTGATCTTCCCACATCCTGGTCCTTTAATCTAACACTGAGGGCTGGAGACACAGTGAGTTTTGTCCACTGTCATGAGCGTCAGGGGTTGGCAGGTACAGGTGTTGAGTTTTTGTTGTTTTATCATTAGGTTGGTGCAAAAATTAACGGCAAAAGCAGCAATTACTTTTGCAGCAACGTATTATTATTATTATTATTATTGATAGGGTCTTGCTCTGTCGCCCCGGCTGGCGTGCAGTGGTGAAAACACAGCTCACTGCAGCCTCAAACTCCCAATCCTCCTGCCTCAGCCTCCTAGGCAGCTGGGACTACAGGCACGTGCCAGCATGTCTGCCAATTCTTTTTTTCAATCTTGTGTAGAGCCAGGGTCTGCTCCATTACTCAGGCTGATCTCAAACTCCTGTTTTCAAGTGAGATCCTCCTGCCTCAGTCCCCCAAGTAGCTGGAACTACAGGTGTGTGCCACCATGCCCCACTAATTCATTTTTATTTTTGTAGACATGGGGTCTGGCTATGTTGGCCAAGCTGATCTCAAACTCCTGGCCTCAAGGGATCCTCCCACCTTGGCCTCCCAAAGTGTTGCAATTATAGGCAAGAACAGGCTACAGACCCCACCATCATCTCCTCCATCAAATAGGTTCCTGGACTTTGCTTTTATGTTTGGTATATACTGCCTTGAATCCTTTCTCTTTTTTTGAGACCGAGTCTCGCTCTGTTGCCCAGGCTGGAGTGCAGTGGTGCGATCTCAGCTCACTGCGAGCTCTGCCTCCTGGGTTCACGCCATTCTCCTGCCTCAGCCTCCCAAGTAGCTGGGACTACAGGTGCCCGCCACCACACCTGGCTAATTTTTTTTATATTTTTAGTAGAGATGGGGTTTCACCATGTTAGCCAGGATGATCTCGATCTCCTGACCTCGTTATCCGCCCGTCTTGGCCTCCCAAAGTGCTGGGATGACAGGCATGAGCCACCGCACCCAGCCACAAGGTCATATTGAAAGGACACTCAGCCAGGTCTGGTGGCTCTTGTCTGTAATCCCAGCACTTTGGGAGGCCGAGGCGGGCAAATCACTAGGTCTGGAGTTCAAGACCAGCCTGGCCAACATAGCGAAACCCCACCTCTACTAAAAATACAAAAATTAGCCAGGCGTGATGGTGTGCCCATGTGGTCCCAGCTACTCAGGAGGCTGAGGTGGGAGGATTGCTTGAGCCTGGGAGGTCAAGCTGCAGTGAGCCACGTTCACATGGCTCCATCAGTGCACTCCAGCCTAGGTGACAGCAAGATTCTGTCTCAAAAAAAAAAAAAAGAAAGAAAGAAGAAAAAAAGCATCACTTCATTATCAATATATCATTGTTTCCTGAGAGAGAGAGAGAGAGTCTGTGTGTGTGTGTGTGTGTGTGTGTGTGTGTGTCACAGTCCTCAAATTTGGGAGAGTAAAGTGAAGATGACCAGCAGCCAAAAACCCAACAAAGCTGGTCCCAGGAACACATTTTCCTGATATTCAGTGTAACTTAGGTTCTTACAGAAGAAAGACTGTGTCACTCAACCACCATAATTAATAAGCTTCAAAGTCCAATGCATGAAAACTGACTGGCAGAACAATATGTGGCAACCATTCTAGGTGAACCTCAGATGAAGCACCTCAAAGGCTTCACAAGCCTGTGTGCTACTGGATAACCATGGCGAAAAGAAACTGAATTCTGGCCAGGTGCGGTGGCTCACGCCTGTAATCCCAGCACTTTGGGAAGCTGAGGCAGGAGAATCGCTTGAACCTGGGAGGCAGACATTGCAGTGAGCCGAGATCACACCACTGCACTCCAGCCTGGGTGACAAGAGCGAGACTTCATCTCAAAAAAACAAAAAACAAAAAACAAATAACTGAATGGTCATTCATTTCAGGAACAGAATGATCTAGGAGTATTGGACTGCAGAGGAGACGGAGGGAGACAGCAGCTGGAGCTTCATATAGTCACACATTACAGAATGTATACACACACACACACACACACACACACACACACACACACACACACACACATATATATGCATTCATCTTAAAGTAAGATTGACAGCAAAGCATCAATAAAGACTGCAAACTGGCCAGGTGCAGTGGCTCACGCCTGTAATCCCAGCACTTTGGGAGGCTAAGGTGGGCGGATCACCTGAGGTCAGAAGTTTGAGACCAGCCTGACCAACGTGGTGAAACCCCACCTCTACTAAAAATAAAAAAATTAGCCAAGCGAGGTGGCTGGCGCCTGTAATCCAAGCTACTCAGGAGGCTGAGGCAGGAGAATCTCTTGAACCCGGGAGGTGGACGTTGCGGTGAGCCGAGATCACGCCACTGCACTACAGCCTGGGTGACAGAACGAGACTCCATCTCAAAAAAAAAAAACAAAACTGGACTTTCATTTCAGGAACAGAATGATCTAGGACAGTATTGGACTGCAGAGGAGAGGGAAGCAGAGAGCAGGTGGAGCTTCATATATTCACACATTACAGAATGTATATACATATATATATATATATTATATGCATTCGTCTTAAAGTAAGATTGACAGCAAAGCATCAATAAAGACCTGCAAACTGGCCGGTTGTGGTGGCTCACGTGTGTAATCCCAACGCTTTGAGGGGCCGAGGTGGGTGGATCATGAGGTCAGGAGTTCAAGACCAGCCTGGCCAACATGGCAAAACTCCATCTCTACTAAAAATACAAAAATTAGCTGGGCATGGTGGTGGGCGCCTGTAGTCCCAGCTACTCGGGAGGCTGAGGCAGAAGAATTTTTTGAACCCAGGAGGTGGAGGTTGCAGTGAGCTCAGATCGTGCCATTGCACTCCAGCCTGGGTGACAGAGTGACCCTTGTGACGGAAAGACACTTTGCCTGGACTACAGGCGCCCACCACCATGGCTTAAAAAATAAAAAAGCTTAAAAATAAAATAAAATAAGAGCTTAAAACATAAAATAAAATTTAAGAGGTCCTTCATTTCAGGAAAGGACTGATCTAGGAGTCTTGGACTGCAGAGGAGAGAGAGGGAGAGAGCAGCTGGAGCTTCATATATTCACGCATTACAGAATGTATATACATATATATATATGCATTCGTCTTAAAGTAAGAGTGACAGCAAAGCATCAATAAAGACCTGCAAACCATACTCTGACAAGTTCCTTTGTCCAGTGGTCCTCAAGCTTTTTGGCACCAGGAACCAGTTTCATGGAAGACCACTTTTTCACTGATGTGGGATGGGGGATGGTTTGGGGGTGATTGAAGTGCATTCTATTTATCGTGCCCTTTATTTTTATTACTATTACATTGTAGAATGAAGTAATTATGAAACTCACCATTGTGTAAAAGCAGTGGAAGCCCTGAGCTTGTTTTCCTGCAACTAGATGGCCCCATCTGCGTGTGGGTGACGAAAGCCAGTGACAGATCATCAGGCATTAGATTTTCATAAGGAGCACCTAGGTCCCTCACATGCTCAGTTCACAGTAGGGTTCATGCTCCTATGAGAATCTAATGCCACCGCTGATCTCATAAGAGGCAGTGTCAATACAGATGAAGCTTCGCTCACTCACACGCTACACACCTGCTGCACAGCCCAGCTCCTAAAAGGCTGGGGACCAGTACTGGATGCAAGGATAAAAGGATGCAAGAGATGCTAAAATTCATTAAAATGGGTCCACGGATGCCCTGCATTCTTCACACTCTCCCATTAATCTTATGAATTCAGCACTGAGTCACTGGAGATCACAGTGAATCCCACTGCTGATTTACCCACTTCCAAAATGAACAGAATGCAGAAAGGAAAACAAGGTCGGTAGCATCTATTAGCAAAGTTTGCCAACGACTGTACCCACACAAAGAAGAGAGGTGTGTCTGTTTTCTTATTTGTTGGCTATATTTCTGCTTTTTTCTTTTCCTTTTTTTGAGACAAGGTCTGACTCTTTCACCCAGGCTGGAGTGCAGTGGGGCAATGATGGTCCACTGCAGCCTCAACTTCCCAGGCTCCACCCTCCTATCTCAGCGTCCTGCACAGCTGGGACTACAGGTGGGCACCACCATGCCCAGCTAATTTTTTTTTTTTTTTGTAGAGACAAGGTCTCCATATGTTGCCCAGGCTGGTTTTGAACTCCTAGGCTCAAGCAATCTACCCACCTTGGCCTCCCAAAATGCTGGGATTACAGGCAAAAGATGTGGCATCCAGTCCATTTCTGCTTTTTAAATTTCTTTTTTTCTTTTTTTGAAACGGAGTCTCACTCTGTCACCCAGGCTGGAGTGCAGTGGCGGGATCTCTAGCCTTCATCTTTCTCCCATGCTGGATGCTTCCTGCCCTCGAACATTAGACCCCAGAGTCTCTGGGTTTTGGACTGTTGGACCTACACCAGCGATTCGCCAGGGGCTCTGGGACCTTCGACCACAGTCTGAAGGCTGCGCTCTCAGCTTCCCTACTTTTGAGGTTTTGGGCCTCGGACTGGCTTCCTGGCTCCTCAGCTTGCAGATGGCCTATTGTGGGACTTCCCCTTGTGATCGTGTGAGTCAATTATCCTAGTAAACTCCCCTTCACAGACACATCAATCCCATTCAGTCTGTCCCTCTAGAGCACCCTGACTTGAACAGCACGAAGAGCAGCGCTGTAACCAGCCTTGTCCTCACCGAGGCAGCCAGGAATCAGAATCAGCAATGAGGAGCTACAGACGACGCAGACAGCACCAGTAGCTACCGCCCAGGATGCACGGACACTCTAGTTTCCACTTAGTACGAGAACAGGTGGCCCCAGAGCTGCCCAGAAATTGTCCAACCACATTCAAGTTTTGGAGCACCATGGCTTCTGGCTGTCTTCAGTGAAGGCGGAGCACGTGTCAGTCCCAGGGTGCAATGATCACACCTCAGAGCTTTCCAAAACTCTATCTCATCACATTCACCAACAAAGACATCCAAGGAGCAGAATTCAAAGTCAAGGAAGCCTGTGAAATCTACAAGGAGCAAGAAGAACAAAGGCTAAAGACTCTTTGACAGGAGGGGAAGAGCCCGGGTCCTTGGGTTCTCCAAGGCAACGCAGTGGAATGTTTTTTGACGTGTCTTCAAGTCTGAAAGGAACCTGGTCCTTCCATTCCCTGGACGCTATGTCTGTCTTAGTGGCTTTGCAATGATGTTGTCTGTGGACACAGAGTCTGCGTGAGTCACGGTTCTGCAGAGAAACAACCAGTAGGATATACAGAGAGAGAAAGAGAGAGGTTTTAAGGAATTGGCTACCAAGATTTGGGGGAGGGGCAAAACCAAACTGTGCAGGGTACCAGCAGGCCACAGGCCCACGGAGACATGATGTCGCAGCTCAAGTCTGAAGGCGGATTCCAGACAGAATTCCCTCTTCCTGGGAGGAGGGACTCTTTCTTCCTCTTAAGACTTTTGACTGATTAGGCAAGGCCCACCCACATTATGAACAGCTATCGGCTTCACTCAAAGTCTACTGACAATCTCATTGTTGGGTACATACCCAGAGGAATATAAATTGTTTTACCATAAACATTCACACGGCCGGGCACGGTGGCTGACGCCTGTAATCTCAGCACTTTGGGAGGCTGAGGCAGGCGGATCACGAAGTTAGGAGTTCAAGACCAGCCTGGCCAACATGGTGAAACCCCATCTCTACTAAAAATACAAAAAAATTTAGCTGGGTGTGGTGGCGTGCACCTGTAGGCCCAGCTATTTGGGAGGCTGAGGCAGAAGAACTGCTTGAACCCAGAAGGTGGAGGTTGCAGTGAGCCAAGATCGTGCCACTGTCAATCAACACATATTTTGTATTTATATATATTATATACTGCATTCTCAACATATATTTGTATTTATCTGTGTTTATATGTATTATATACTGCATTCTTACAGTAAAGTAAGCTAGAGAAAAAATCTTAAGGAAGAGAAAATATATTTGCTACTCATTGAGTGGGAGTGGATCATCCTAAAGGGCTCCATCCTCATCGTCTTCACATTGAAGAAGCTGAGGAGGAGGAGGAGGAGGAGACAGCACTTGTTCTTGCTGTCTCGGGGGTGGCAGAGGTGGAAGAAAATCCACATATAAGTGGGCCTATGGGTTTACACCTGTGTTGTTCAAAGGCCGACTGTATATATTATATATGATATATGATGATATACAATTACATTGTATAATACATATTATGTGTGTCTATGTCTGTGTGTGTGTGTATAGATATTCAGTTCCATCCAGGTATGCATAATAAAGCCCAGTACGTATGCCACACACTGGCCATCAACATCATGCCTAGTTATCATGCTGGCCGGTAAACAACATGTCTTTGCAATCCTGTGCCTGAGATCATACCCTTCCCAGTGCCACATGTCCCCAAATCACTGCATTCTTTCTAGAAAAATCCAGCCACGATTTCCTAGAAACAAGAACCCCAGGAAATCTAATCAAGTACCATCTTCTGGAAATTGAGACATCTGAGATGAAAAGTGGGACTTGTTAACTGCCACGTAGAAGCTCTCAGGAATATTCCCTTTCCGAAGACGTTTGTGCAAACTGAAGGGTTCTGTAGTAACAGAGAATGCTATTGCCTCTTTCCCCAAGGAAACACAGCTTAAGGAATGTTCCCCTCCATGCACCATCTGTCACCAGACACATGCGTGTTCTGTCACATGTCACTATGATAAGACAATGACTTGTGTGTGTGTCATTCTAGAAGCTGAGTATTACCTTGAAATCAAGAGGCAGGCAGAGTTTCTCAACCTCATCTTACTTTTTATTTGTGTTTCTTAGAGACAGGGTCTGGCTCTGTCACCCAAGCTGTAGTGCAGTGGTGTGATCATGGCTCACTGCAGCTTCCACCTCCTAGGCTCAAGTGATCCTCCCACCTCAGCCTCCAAAGTAGCTGGGAGCAGATGCACACCAGCATGCCCAGCTAATTTTTTTTTTTAATTTTATATAGATGGGGGTCTCACTGTGTTGCCCATGCTGCTCTTAAACTCCTGGACTCAAGTGATTCTCCCACCTCAGCCTCCGAAAGTCCTGGGATTACAGGCATCAGCCACCGTGGCTGGCCCTCAACCTTACTTTAGACCAGGGGTCTAACTCCTGGGCAGATATCCTAAGATTCTTACAGAAAACCAAAGGCAAACAAGTTCAGGCAAGGCACCATGCAAAACCACCGTACTTGGCAAGTGATGTACATTCTCTACCCATTCTCCAAGGCGAGTTCCGCCTCTGCTGACACAGCACCCCGAAATGTGACCCTGTTACTCAAATGAGCTGCATGACAGGGGAAATGATGGATCAAGCAATGGCAGCATTTGGGCTCTGCTCTTATTTTTAACTTATATCACATGCTGGGCACCATTACACTCACCTGGAAGCAATGCTTTAAGGCCAAGTTCTTTCCAACAGTGAGAATAACTCGTGTGAGAAAAGATGAGATGGTAAAAAAAAAAAAAAAAAAGCCAATGGGCCGGGCATGGTGGCTCACGCCTGTAATCCCAGCACTTTGGGAGGCCGAGGTGGGTGGATCACGAGGTCAGGAGATCGACACCATCCTGGCCAACATGGTGAAACCCCATCTCTACTAAAAATACAAAAAATTAGCCGGGCATGGTGGCAGGTGCCTTTAGTGCCAGCTACTCGGGAGGCTGAGGCAGGAGAATGGCGTGAACCCGGGAGGCGGAGCTTGCAGTGAGCCAAGATCACGCCACTGCACTCCAGCCTGGGTGACAGAGCGAGACTCCGTCCCAAAAAAAAAAAAAAAAAGGGCCAGTGGCCATGGCCAATTCCAAACCTGAGTTGGAGGCCTGGAAGCCATTGGGGAAGTAACCTACCATCACCATTTTCCCTCTAAAAATCTAAAATCTGCTTATTCCACAGCCCCTCAGTAAACTGTTAACGTTTGTTTTTAGCCGTCTACTAAATTTCATTGATACATGTTTCTGCCTTGTTGGTAATCCCAAATATAACAATTTATTCACATATGAAATTGAAAATGTGATGATTCTGCAAGCACACACCTCTTAAGATATGACTCCCAGCTCACAGGCTTCCTCCTCTAAACATTTATATTCAGTAACAGGTATTTGATTCCTCTTGAATTTTAATGAGGAAGCCACTTATGAGGACCCTTAGAGGGCGCGTTTAAGGGTCATTCATTATTCCCTCCATTAAATCAAGTGGCAACAGCAAACCACGCAGGTTAGGAGAGCTGGGCGGCAGGCGGGACAGTGTCTGAGGGTATGTGTTTGGGTTTCTCTAGCTGTTGAACAATTACACACAGGAGGGACTGGGCATGGTGCCCCATGCCTGTAATCCCAGCCCCCTGGGAGGCCCAGGTGGGAAGATCCATTGAAGCCCAGAGTTCCAGACAAACCTGGGAAACATAGTGAGAGGGCATCTCTACAAACAATTTTTTTAAAAACTTGCCTGGGCATGATGGCACATACCTGGAGTCCCAGCTATCATGAGGCTGAGGTGGGAGCATGGCTTGAGTTCAGGAGGTCAAGGCTGCAGTGAGCCATGATCATGCCGCTGCACTCCAGCCTGTGTGACACAGCAAGACCCAGTCTCCAAAAAAAATGTTAAAAATTAAAAATAATAAAAAATTAGGCCGAGTGGAGTAGCTCACACCTGTAATCCCAGCACTTTGGGAGGCCGAGGCGGGCCAATTACCTGCGGTCAGGAGTTCGAGACCAGCCTGGCCAACATGGTGAAACCCCGTCTCTACTAAAAATACAAAAATCAGCTGGGCCTGGTGGCAGACACCGGTAATCCCAGCTACTCAGGAAGCTAAGCCGGGGAAATTGCTTGAACCCAGGAGGTAGAGGTTACAGTGAGCCAAGATCGCACCACTGCACTCCAGCTTGGGCAACAAGAGTGAAACTCCGTCTCAAAAACAAAGAACATTAGATAGTACCGGACACGCTGGGTTGGACACAGGGCTGAAAAGGGCTAACCATAAACAACTTTTAGGCAATTTCGGAGAAAGCTGCACGTCAGAAAAAGGAAAGGTGGGCTTTCCCAAGAACTGCGTACCACCTATATTTTGCCATGACCAGGATTTTTATATAAGCACAAGTCCTATGTGTATTTCACAGCACTAACCTTCACCTTCAAAACAAGGAGGGTTTCTTTGCCTCCTCCTTCTTGGAAAATTTATCAATCAAGAACTAAAAAAAAAAGCTTAACCATTACTGTATTCTTTTAAAGTATGGTATTTGCTACAGTCTGAAAGTTTGTGTTCCTCCCCCAAATTCCTGCGTTGAAATCCTCACCCCCAAGGGACCGCCGCCGTGAGCACAATGAAGACTTTCCCTAAGAATGCGGCCAAGGGACCGCTGCCCTGTACACAATGAAGACGTTCCCTAAGAATGTGGCTAAGGGACCACCGCCATGTACCCACTAAAGATGTTCCCTAAGCATATGGCTAAGGAACCGCCGCCATGTACACACTGAAGATGTTCCCTAACAATGTGGCCAAGGGACCACACTGAAGACGTTCCCTAACCATGCGGCCAAGGGACTGCCACCGTGTACACACTGAAAACATTCCCTAAGAATGCAGCAAAGGAACAGCACTGGAGACGTTCTCCAGGCATGTGGCCAAGGGACCACCACCGTGTACACACTGAGGACGTTCCCTAAGCATGTGGCTAAGGGATGCCGCCATGTACAAACTGAACATGTTCCCTAAGAATGTGGCCAAGGGACCGACGCCATATACACACTGAAGACATTCCCTAAGACTGTGGTCGAGTGACCGCACTGAAGACATTCCCTAAAAATGCAGCCAAGGGACCGCTGCTGTGTATTCACTAAAGACATTCCCTAAGTTTGTGGCTAAGGGACCACCACCATGTACACACTGAAGACGTTCCCGAACAACGTGGCAAAGGGACCCCACTGAAGACGTTCCGGAAGCGTGCGGCCAAGGGACTGCCACTGTGTACACACTAAAGACATTCCCTAAGAATGTGGCTAAGGGACTGCCGCCATGTACACACTAAAAATGTTCCCTAATAATGTGGCCAAGGGACCAACACCATGTACAAACTGAAGATGTTCCCTAAGAATGTGGACAAGGGACTGCCACTGTGTAGGCACTGAAGACATTCCCTAAGCATGTGGCCAAGGGACCACGACCGTGTACACACTGCAGACATTCCCTAAGCGTGTGGCCCAAGGGACCGCAGCTGTGTACACACTGAAGACGGTCTCTAAGCTTGTGGCTAAGGGACCACGACCATGTACACACTGAAGACAGTCCCTAAGAATGCGGCCAAGAGACCAGCACCATGTACATACTGAAGACCTTCCCTAAGAATGCAGCCAAGGGACGGCACTCAAGACGTTCCCTAAGCATGTGGACAAGGGACCACCACCATGTACACACTGAAGACATTCCCTAAGCATGTGGCTAAGGGACCGTAGCCATGTACAGACTGAAGAAGTTCCCTAAAAATGTGGCCAAGGAACCATTGCCATGTACTCACCGAAGATGTTCCCTAAGAATGTGGCCAAGGGATAGATACCATGTACACAGTGAAGGCGTTCCCTAAGAATGTGGACAAGGGACTGCCACTGTTTAGGCACTGAAGACATTCCCTAAGAAACTGGCCAAGAGACCGCAAGGAAGATGTTCCCAAACAATGGGATCAAGGGACCACTGCAGTGTACACACTGAACTCGTTCCCTATGTATGTGGCTAAGAGGCCACCGCCATGTACACACTGAAGCCATGTACGCACTAAAGACATTCCCTAAGAATGCAGCCAAGGGACGGCACTGAAGACATTCCCTAGGCATGAGGCCAAGGGACTGCCACGGGTACACACTGAAGACATTCCCTAAGCATGTGGCCCAAGGGACAGCTGCCGCGTGCACACTGAAGACGTTCCCTAAGCTTGTGGCTAAGGGCTTGTGGCTAAGGGACCACCACCCTGTACACAAACCGTGTACACAATGAAGATATTCCCTAAGAATGTGGCCAAGGAATAGCACTGAAGACGTTCCCTAAGCATGCGGCCAAGGGACTGCCACCCTGTACACACTGAAGACATTCACTAAGAATGTGGCTAAGGGACCGCTGCCATGTACACACTGAAGATGTTCCCAAGCATGTGACCAAGGGACCAACACTGTATACACACTGAAGATGTTTCCAAAGAATATGACCAAGGGACCACCACCCTGTACACAGTAAAGACATTCCCTAAGGTCCAGTCATGGGCCTGTGAAACATCACAGGAAAGAATGATGTGCAGGATCCAGTTATTCCACCATAAAGTGTGTACCCAAAGGAAAGGAAATCAGCCCATCAACAGGATATCTGCACCCCCTGTGCACTGCAGCACTACTAACAGTTTCCAAGATATAGAATCAACCCATGTGTCAATCAACAGATGAGTGCATCAAGCAAATGTGGCATAGACACACAATGGAATAGTACGCAGCCATGAAAAAGGAAAGCCTACCATTTGCAGCAACATGGATGGGAATGGAAGATACAACGTGAAGTGAAATGACCCAGGCACAGAGAGACAAATACTGTATCATCTCGTATGTAGAATCTAAAAAAGCTGAATGCATAAATGCAGAGAGTACAATGGTGGTTGCCAGGGAAGAATGCTGGAGTGTTTATCAAAGAACATAAAATTTCAGTTAGAGGCCAGGAGCGGTGGCTCATGTCTGGAATCACAATGCTATGGAAGGCTGAGGAAGGAGGACCACTGGAGGCCAGGAGTTTGAGACAAGCCTGGGCAATGTAATGAAACCCCATCTTTAAAAAAAAAAAAAAAAAAAAAAAATTAGCTGGGTATGGTAGCATGCACCTGTAGTCCCAGCTACTTGGGAGGCTGAGGCAGGTGGATCGCTTCAGCCCAGGAATTCAAGACCAGCCTGAGCAACATAGCAAGACACCATCTCTACAAAAAATTTAAAAATTAACCAGGTGTGGTGGTGTGCACCTGTAGTCCCAGCTACCTGGGAGGCTCAGGCGGGAGGGCCACCTGAGCCAGGAGTTGCAGGCTGTCATGAGCTATGAACATGACGCTGCACTCCAGCCTGGGTGATAGGGTGAGACTGTCTCAAAAACATAAATTACATTAAAATTAAATTTTTTCAGTTACATAAAAGAAATAAATTCAAAGTTCTATCACACCACACAGTAATTATAGTTAATAATACATCGCATCTTTCAAAACGACGAAAAGTAGATTTTACATATTCTCACCACAAAAAAAACTAGGTGAGGTGATATAGGTTAGAGTTAGGGTTATGTGAATATGTTAATTAGCTTGATTGTTAATATGTTAATTAGCTTCATTGCTAATATGGTAACTAGCTTGGTTTAATAATTGCACGATGTGTACTTGGATTAAAACATCACATTGTACCTCATATATATATATATATATATATATATAGACAATTATTTTTTGTTAACGAACAATAAATTTTCTATAAAAGTGACTCCCTTTTCCAGGCAGAATGCAAAACAAGACCCAGTTTCAAGGACAGCTATGACATATTTAACGGTGTCTCTTCTTAATTCAACACAGTTTATATGACCATGTCCCAAGGGGCTCCAAGTTGCCAAGGAACGCATTCCAGTTATGTGCTCAAGGTGTAGCCACAGTGGGCCGGGCGCGATGGCTCACGCCTGTCATCCCAGCACTTTGGGAGGCTGAGGCGGGTGGATCACCTGAGGTCAGGAGTTCGAGACCAGCAAGGCCAATATGCTGAAACGCTGTCTCTACTAAAAATACAAAAATTAGCCGGCTGTGGTGGCGGGCGCCTGTAACCCCAGCTACTCAGGAGGTTGAGACAGAAGAATAGCTTGAATCCAGGAGGCAGAGGTTGCAGTCAGCCGAGATCACGCCATTGCACTCCAGCCTGCGCAACAAGAGCAACAATCCTTCCCAAAAAAACAAACAAACAAAAAAAGTATCCACACTGCACCGTGGACCAGAAGAGATGACCTTCCAATGAGCAGACGAGCTCCTCTCACAAAGCGGCGAGTGTTCCCGGTTATTACTCGGAGGGCCAGGCCTGCTCAGGACGGTTGGTGAGATCAGGCTGTCCCCTAACAGACACCATGGCAGGGCTCATCCTCCCGAGTGCATGCAAACTGCACTGAGCCGGCTCCCCATGGAACTCCAAAAATAGCCCAGCTGGGAACAAATGGAATGTTCTAGAGAACACTGATTTTCGTATTGAAATTTCCTATCTTTTTAAATTTATTTTGGTTGAGACAGGGTCTCGCCCAGGCTATTGCCCAAACTGGAGTGGAGTGGGATGATCGTAGCTTACTGCAGCCTCAGCCTCCTTGGGCTCAAGCCATCCTTCAGCCTCAGCCTCCCAAGTAGCTGTGCCCACACACGTGTGCCACCACGTCTGGCTTTTTTTTTTTATTTTTAGAGACAGCTTCTCTCTCCTTGTTGCACAGGCTGGAGTGCAGAGGTGCAATCACGATTGACAGCAGCCTCCAACTCCGAGGATCAAGTGATCCTCCCACCTCAGCCTCCTGTATAACTGGGACTTCAAATGCACACCTTATGTCCAGCTAAATTTTTAATTTTACTGCAGACAAGGTCTCACTGTGTTGACCAGGCTGGTCTCAAACCCCTGAGTTCAAGTGATCCTACTGACTTAGCCTCCCAAAGCACGGCTATTACAAGCATAAGCCACCTCACCCAGCCTCTTTTTATTTTATTTCTGTAGCCACAGGATCTCGCTGTTTGCCCAGGCTGATCTCAAACTCCTAGGCTCAAAAATCATCCTCCTGCCTCGGCCTCCCAAAGTGCTGGGATGACAGGTGTAAGCCATTGTGCCCGGTCTCATACCATTTTTGTATCATGAAACTTTATTATTCTTTGGATTTCTTTCCCTCAAGAACTTAAACGTGTAAGAAGCAAATCAACACCTTTTAAAACCTAAACATAATTCTTAGCTTGTGGATCCGGTTTTGGAAGCGATTTAAATTCTAGAAATCCTGCAGTAACTGCCTATTTGATAAGTTCTCAGAGTCCCTGCCTTTCCAGTTAAACACAAATAAAATAGGAGTCCAGTGACCTCGAACACCCCAAGGTAAGAACGACAAGTTAAAAGCCAGTTGGAGCCTGAGTGTGAAAAGGCAATCACTCCTTCTGCATCAAAACGTCTGCACCCACGGGTCCACCCATCAGCCGAAAGCCACCTCAGCAGTGCTACCAAATCAGGGAAAAGAAAGGCTACCCTCTTTCTTCAATGCAAGGCCTCTAAGATAACACACAACCTATGAGCTCACATAAATTAGGGCACAAAGAACCCAACTGAAATCCTGGCAGAACAAGCCCAACTTCTGCTTAATCGGGAACTCATTTATTTATTTAGAGACAGGGTCTCACTCTGTTGCCCAGGCTGCACTACAGTGATGCAATCTCAGCTCATTTCAGCCTCGACTTTGTGGGCTCCAGCGATCCTCCCACCTCAGCCACCCAAGTAGCTGTGACCACACACGCGTGGCACCATATTTGGCTAATTTTTATTTTTATATTTTTAGACACAGCATCTCTCGCTTGGTTGCCCAGGCCGTGATCACAGCTCACTGCAGCCTCCAACTCCCACGCTCAAGTGATCCTCCCACCTCTGCCTCCTGAGTAGCTGGCACTACACACACCTTCTCACTTTTTGTATTTTTAGTAGAGATGGGGTTTGGCCATGTTGCCCAGGCTGGTCTCAAACTCCTGGGTTCAAGCGATCCGCCGGCATCGGCCTCCCAAAGTGCTGGGATCACAGGCATGAGAGCCACCACGGCTGGCCATGCAGCTGTTTTAATAAGCAATTCTGAGAAGACACAAATGCCACCCTGCTCTTTTGTGATAATATTAACACAGATTACTTAATTACAGTGACAAAAACTTCATATGTATTACCTAAGGAAACACAGAGCCCCCAGTGTTAGATCTGAACTCTTTCTCCACCCAGGATGAATAAGTGGATTCCAATTAGTGCCTCAAAAAAAAAAAGGAAAAAAGTAGCAAGAAAAAAACAAACAAACAAAAAACAGTAGAGCAGTTTCAACAAACGCCAGCCCTTATTTTTGGAAGGCCCACTTGCCAAGAACAATGTTTACTTGTCAAAAACAGTGCTTACGTTCATAAATGTTTTTTCTGAATTTCTCAATGGTTAGGGGAAAAAAAGGCAAAAGAGCAATAATATTCCTTGATACAACATTTATATAAAATTTAGTAATCCCAGCTACTCGGGAGGCTGAGACCGGAGAATCGCTTGAACCTGGGAGGTGGAGGTTGCAGCAAGCCAAGATCGTGCCACTGTACTGCAGGCTGGGCAACAAGAGCAAAACTCCATCTCAAAAAAAAAACAACGGTAGATAGTATCGGACACGCTGGGTTGGACACAGGACTGAAGGGCTAACTACAAACAACTTTTAAGCAATTTCCACAAAAGTTACATGTCAGAAAAAGGAAAGGTGGGCTTTCACAGGTTCTGCAAACCACCTATATTTTGCCGTGACCAGGAAATTTTTATAAGCCCAAGTCCCAAGTGTATTTTACAGCACTAATATTAACCATCAAAACAAGGAGGCTTTCTTTGCCTCCTACTTCTTGGAAAATTTATCAAATTAAAAAAAAAAAAGCTTACCTATTACTGCGTTTTTTAAAAGAATGGTATTTGCTACAGTCTGAAAGTTTGTGTTCCTCCCACAAATTCCTGCATTGAAATCCTCACCCCTAAGACAGTGGTTTCAGGAGGTGGGAGACTTGGGAGGTGATGAGGTCATGGGGATCGAGCCTCACGAATGGGATCGGTGTCCTTATAAAAGGAGCCCCAGAGAGCTCCCTCACCCCTTCCACCATGTGAACATGCAGAGAAAATGCGTCGTCTATGAACCAGGGAGTGCATCCCCACCAGAAACTGAATCTGCCATGATCTTAAACCTCCAGCCTTCAGAACTGTGAGTGATAAACTTCTGTAGTTTATAAAATACCCACTGAAGGTATTTCATTTTAGCAGCTCCCTACTCAGGAAGGCTGCGGCAGGAGAATCGCTTGAATATGGGAGGCGGAGGTTGCAGTGAGCTGAGATCACACCACTGCACACCAGCCTGGGTGCACAAAGGCAGCCAGCGATAGAAGCCCCTTCCACCCTGGGCTCTGGAACTGCACGGGCCAGCTTCTAAGGTTTCTCTCCTGTCATCCTCCCAAGTCTACACGAATATAAAGAAACACACTAGAGGTCTCTCATGGGATGGGGGCATCTCCAGAAATCCGAAGGTTCAGGTTCTGAATCTCTGATCTGGGTGGGGCTGGGAGCTGCAATTCCAGAGAGCAAATGAAGCCTGTGCTGTGATTCAGACCATTTCTTGGTAACAAGCGTGTAGGGGAAGAAGGATGCGGACAAGGGAAGGAGAAGGAATGAATTCGGTCAGGACGGTGGCTGGAGAATGTGTGGGATGGCGATGTGCAGAGAGGAGCAGGCTGGCTGCGTCTCTCACTGTGCCTGAGACGGGTGGTGACAGAGGAAAGGGATTGCACATGAGAGTCAGAGACACCCAATGAAGAAGCAAAAGCGGCTTACAGGGTGGAAAGGACACAGACACAAACACTCAGAAGAACGTGGCCAACGAATCGCCACCGACGAACTGAAGACGTTTTCTAAGAATGGGGCCAAGGGACTGCAACTCCGTATGCACTGAAGACGTTCCCAAAGCATGTGGCCAAGGGACCACCGCTGTGTACACACTGAAGACATTCGCTAAAAATATGGCTAAGGGACCGCCACCTGTACACACTGAAGACGTTCCCTAAGTATGTGGCTAAGGGACCGCCACCATGTACACACTGAAGATGTTCCCTAAGTACATGCCTAAGGGACCGCCGCCATGTACGCACTGAAGACGTTCCCTAAGAATGCAGCCAAGAGATGGCAGACGTTTGCTAGGCATGTGGCTAAAGGACCACCACCGTGTACACACTGAAAACATTCCCTGAGCATGTGGCCCAAGGGACCACCGCCCTGTGCACATTGAAGACGATCCCTTAGCTTGTGGCTAAGGGACCGCTGCCATGTACACACTGAAGAGGTTCCCTAGCAATGCCCCCAAGGGCCGCTGATGTGCACACACTGAAGACGTTCCCTAAGTGTGTGGCTAAGGGACCGCCGCCATGTACACACTGAAGCTGTTCCCTAAGAATGCAGCTAAAAGACGGCACTGAAGACGTTCCCAAGGCATGTGGCCAAGGGACGGCCACGCTATACACACTGAAGACGTTCCCTAAGCATGTGGCTAAGGGACCACTGTCATGTATGCACCTAAAATGTTCCCTAAGCATATGGCTAAGGGACCGCCGCCATGTACACACTGAAGACGCTCCCTAAAAATGCAGCCAAAGGACGGCACTGAAGATGTTCCCTACGCATGTGGCCAAAGGACCACAGTGAAGATATTCCCGAAGCATGCAGCCAAAGGACTACCACCATGTACACACCGAAGACATTCCCTAAGAATGTAGGTAAGGAACCGCCACCATGTACACACTAAAGATGTTCCCTAAGAAGGCGTCCAAGGGACTGCTGCCGTGTGCACACTGAAGACGTTCCCTAAGTATGTGGCTAAGGGACGGCAGCCATGTACACACTGAAGACGTTCCCTAAGAATGCAGCCAAGGGACGGCACTGAAGATGTTCCCTAGGCATGTGGCCAAGGGACCGCCACCTTATACACACTGAAGACGTTTCCTAAGCATGCGGCTAAGGGACCGCCGACATGTACACACCGAAGACGTTCCATAAGAATGCAGCCAAGGGATGGCCACCATGTACACACTGAACAATTCCCTAAGCATGTGGCGCAAGGGACTGACACCATGGGCACACTGAAGATGTTTCCTAACCATACGGCCAAGAGACTGCCACTGCGTAAACACAGAAGACATTCCCTAAGAATGTGGATAAGGGACCTCCACCATGTACACACCGAAGATGTTCCCTAAGAATGTGGCCAAGGGACTGACGCCGTGTACACACTGAGGATGTTCCCTAAGAATGTGGCCAAGGGACTACCACTGTGTAGGCACTGAAGACATTCCCTAAGAATGCAGGAAAGGGACCTCTGCTGTGTACACACTGAACACATTGCCTAAGCGTGTGGCCAACGGATAGCACTTCCTGAAGACGTTCCCTAACCATGAGGCAAAGGAACTGCCACCATATACACACTGAAGACATTCCCTAAGAATGGGGCTAAGGGACCGCCACCATGTATACATGGAAGATGTTCCCTTGTGGCCAAGGGACCGCCGCCACGTACACACTGAAGATGTTCCCCAAGAATGCAGCCAAGGGATCGCACCGAAGACGTTCCCTAAGCATGCGGCCCAGGGACAGCCACCGTGTACACACTGAAGACATTCCCTAAGAATGTGGCTAAGGGACTGCCGCATGTACACAATGAAGATGTTCCCTAAGAATGTGGCTAAGGGACCGCCACTGTGTACACACTGAAGACATTCCCAAAGCATGTGGCCAGGGGAACAAACTAAAGACGTTTCCTAACACAAAAGCTAAGACATTGTGGGTGTACCACACAGTTCCTACAGCTGTGGGAAAATGAGGCTCTTCAGGGCACCTCCATGACTAGCCACGAACCCAGCTAGGAGAGCCACGGAAAGAATGGGGTGGTGTAACTGCAGTAATTACCAAGACATAACACGATCTAATCGCTTTCTAAATACATGGCTCCCTTAAGTCTCCCCATTCCTCCTCAATCACGCCAAAGAAGACCTGTTTAGCATACAAAATCAAGCTGTGAGGAGTAAAACTTTGACAATGTCATTTCATCACAGCACAGAGCCACTGTGAGACCAGCACCTCCTATGAAAAGAAAACAGACGGCCGGGCACCGCGGCTGACACCTATCATCCGAGCAATTTGGGAGGTTGAGGCAGGTGGATCACTTGAGGCCAGGAGTTCCAGACCAGCCTGCCCAACAGGTGAAACCCCGTCTCTACTAAAAATAAAAAAATAAATCAGGGTGTGGGGCAGGCACTTACAATCCCAGCTACTCCAGAGGCTGAGGCAGGAGAATTGCTTGAACCCAGGAGATGACGGCTACAGTGAGCCAAGATTCAGCCACTGCACTCGAGCCTGGACAACAAGAGCAAAACTCCACCTCAGAAAGAAAAAAAAGAGAGAGAAAAGAAAACAAAAGATACATATTCATCCTGAGATATCTACACTGTGAAAAAAAGATCTGCAACAGTGCAACACGCACCCTAAAAATTCCCAATGCTCTTAGCTAATCAAATCGACCAGGAAATTGCAATTCGAATGATTCCCCGGTTTCCCAGAAAGGCAAACACCGTCCCAATAGGAAACATTCACTGCTTTTATGCACATTGTTACATCCATTCCTCAACATGACGCCATGTAGACTAGATAAAGAAAGGGTGGAGCATATACACTATGGAATACTATGGACCTATGTAAAAGAACAGGATTGGTTGGGCGTGGTGGCTCATGCCTGTAATCCCAGCACTTTGGGAGGCCGAGGCAGGCGGATTACCTGAGGTCGGGAGTTCAAGACCAGCCTGGCCAACATGGAGAAGCCCCATCTCTACTAAAAACACAAAATTAGCCAGGCGTGGTGGTATACGCCTGTAATCTCAACTACTTGGTAGGCTGAGGCAGGAGAATCACTCGAACTTAGGAGCCAAAGGTTGCGATGAGCCAAGATCATGCCAATGCTCTCCAGCCTGGACAACAAGAAGGAAACCCAGTCTCAAAAGAAAAAGAAAAAAAAACTGGGATGATGGCCTTTGCAGGAACATGCATGGAGGTGGAGGCCATTATCCTTAGGAAACTCACACAGGAACAGAAAACCAAATATCACCTGTTCTCACTGATAAATGGCAGCTAAACATTGGGTACTCGTGGATACAAAGAAGGGAACAGATGCAGGGGCCTGCTGGAGGGTGGAGGGTGGGAGAAATGAGAGGATCAAAAAACTACCTATCAGGTGATACTAGGCTTATTACCTGGATGATTAAATTATCTGTTCACTAAACCCCCAGGACATGCAATTTCCCTGCACTCGTCCCCCTGAACCTGAAATAAAAGTGAAAAAAGTAGGCTGGGTGCAGTGATTCATACTCCCAGCACTTTTGGAGGCCAAGGCGAGTGGATCACTTGAGGCCAGGAGTTCCAGACCACCCTGATCAACTCGCTGAAACCCTTTCACTACTAAAAATACAAAAGTAGCAGGGCGTGGTGGCACGCGCCCATAATCCTAGCTACCTGACAGGCTGAGGTGGGAGAATCCTTTGAACGCGGGAGACGGAGGTTGCAGTGAGCCAAGATCGTGCCATTGCACTCCAGCCTGGGAGACAAGAGCAAAACTCCGTCTCGAAAAAACACTACACGACTACATGTAACAGCTACTGGGAACATTTTACTGAATTTTTTTAAGTCTCTTTAAAATATTAGGGTAGTGTCTTAGGAAATCAGGAATTCCAAAGGCAGGACTTCATGATGCCAACTTGAGTGTGAGGAGGATTCCTTTCTATGTAGAAGGTGCATGCCTGCTCTGGGCTTCCACAAATTCCGGAGACCTAATAAGACATCTGGCTCCGTCACTGATCAAACAATGGGTACAATGATTTAGCGTCCACTGCAAAGCTCCGTGGCAGTTAGCTCTAGTCAGTTTGTTCACAGCCATGATTACGGTGCCCACAGCATCTTCACCAGCCTCAGGAACGTGGCACAGTCAGCTCGCGACACGGGTGACCCCAGAAACAAGAGACAGGACTGTAACAGGGACAACATGCAGCACACCAAACACCAGAAACAAGAGACAAGACTGTAACAGGGACAACATGCAGCACACCAAACACCAGAAACAGGAGACAGGACTGTAACAGGGACAACATGCAGCACACCAAACACCAGAAACAAGAGACAGGACTGTAACAGGGACAACATGCAGCACACCAAACACCAGAAACAGGAGACAGGACTGTAACAGGGACAACATGCAGCACACCAAACACCAGAAACAGGAGACAAGACTGTAACAGGGACAATGTGCGAGACATCAAAAACCAGAACAAGAGACGGGAATATTATAACAGGGATAAAGTCCAGATGACATGGAAGGTGGAAGACTCATTTGTCATAGGTGGAAACAGTTTATCTGCGAGTTTCAAACCAGGTGGATCAAGAATAAAAGGTGCAGCCGGACGTGGTGGCTCACACCTGTAATCCCAGCACTTTGGGAGGCTGAGGCGAGTGGATCACCTGAGGTCAGGAGTTTGAGATCAGCCTGACCAACATGGAGAAACCTCGTCTCTACTAAAAATATAAAATTAGCCAGGCATGCTGGCACGTGCCTGTACTCCCAGCCACTCAGGAGAATTGCTTGAACCCGGGAGGCGGAGCTTGCAGTGAGCTGACATCACACCACTGCACTCTAGCCTGGGCAACACAGTAAGGCTCCGTCTCAAAAAAAAAAAAAAAAGTTGGACCAAGAATGAAAGGTGCACAAAGGCAGACAGCGATGGAAGCCCCTTCCACCCTGGGCCCTGGAACTGCACAGGCCACCTTCAAAGGTTTCTCTCCTGTCATCCTCCCAAGTCTACACGAATATAAAGAAACACACTACAAGTCTCTGATGGGATAGGGGCATCTCCAGAAATCCGAAGATTCAGGTTCTGAGTCTCTGATCTGGGTGGGGCTGGGAGCTGCAATTCCAGAAAGCAAATGAAGCCTGTGCTGTGATTCAGACCATTTCTTGGTAGCAAGGGTGTAGGGGAAGAAGGATGCGGACCGTGCAGGGAAAGGAATGAATGTAGCCAGGACGGTGGCTGCAGAATGCCTGAGATGGCCACATGCAGAGAGGAGCAGGCTGGCTGTGTCTGTCACTGTGCCTGAGACGGGCGGTGACAGAGAAATGGGATCCCACATGAGAGTCAGAGACACCCAATGAAGAAACAAAAGCAGTTTACAGGGTGAAAAGGACACAGACACAGACACTCAGAAGAATGTGGCCAAGGGACCGCCACTGTGTACGAACTGAAGAGGTTCCCTAAGAATGCGGCCAAGGGACTGCTGCCGTGTACACACTAAAGAAGTTCCCTAAGTATGCGGCCAAGGGACCCCTGCCATGTACACACTGAAGACATTCCCTAAGAATGTGGCTAAGGGACCTCCACCATGTACACACTGAACACATTCCCAAAGAATGCAGCCAAAGGACGGCACTGAAGACTTTCCCTAGGGATGCGGCCAAGGGACCACCACTGTGTACACACTGAAGAAATTCCCCAAGCATGTGGCCCAAACGACCGCCGCCATGTAGACACTGAAGACGTTCCCTAAGCTTGTGGCTAAGGGATCACCACCATGTACACACTGAAGAAGTTCGCTAGCAATAAGGCCAAGGGACTGCTGCCGTGTACACACTGAAGACGTTCCCTAAGTATGTGGTCCAGGGACCACCGCCATGTACACACTTAAGTCGTTCCCTAAGAATGCAGCCAAGGGATGGCACTGAAGACTCGTTCCCTAGTTATGTGGCCAAGGGACCGCACTGAAGATGTTCCCTCAGCATGCGGGCAAGGGACTGCCACCGTATACACACTGACGACATTCCCTAAGAATGTGGATAAGGGACCACAGCCATGTACACACTGAAGACATTCCCTAACAATGCGGCCAAGGGATCGCTGCCATGTACACAATGAAGACGTTCCCAAAGAATGAAGTCAAGCGACGGCACTGAAGACATTCCCCAGGCATGTGGCCAAGGGACCGCCACCCTATACACACTGAAAACGCTTCCTAAGCATGTGGCTAAGAGACCACAACCATGTACACACTGAAGACATTCCCTAAGAATGTGGCCAAGGGACCGCCACCGTGTACACACTGAAGACGTTCCCTAAGCATGTGGCCAAGGAATCGCACTGATGACGTTGCCTAAGGATGCAGCCAAGTGACTGCCACCGTGTATACACAGAAGACATTCACTAAGAATATGGCTAAGGGACTGCCACCATGTACCCACTGAAGACGGTCCCTAAGCATGTGGCCGAGGGACCGACACACCATGTACACACTTAAGACGTTCCCGAAGAATGTGGCCAAGGGACCGCCACCTTATACATAGTGAAGACCTTCCGAAGGTCCAGCCATAGGCCTGCGAAACATCAGAGGAAAGAATGGTGTGCAGGATCCAGACATCCCACCACTGGGTGTGTACCCAAAGGAAAGGAAATCAGCCCATCAACGGGATACCTGCACCCCCTGTGCACTGCAGCACTACTCAGCTTCCAAGATATGGAATCAACCCATGTGTCAATCAACAGATGAGTGCATCAAGCAAATGTGGCATAGACACACAACGGAATAGCATGCAGCCATGAAAAAGGAAACCCTGCCATTTGCGCAACATGGATGGGACTGGAAGATACAATGTGAAGTGAAATGAACCAGGCACAGAGAGACAAATACCGTATCATCTCATATGTAGAATCTAAAAAAGCTGAACACATAAATGCAGAAAGTACAATGGTGGTTGCCAGGGAAGAATGCTGAAGTGTTTGTCAAAGAACATAAAATTTCATTTGGAGGCCAGGAGCGATGTGGCTCATGTCTGGAATTGCTGTGCTATGGAAGGCTGAGGAAGGAGGATCACTGGAGGCCAGGAGTTTGAGACAAGCCTGGGTAACATAATGAAACCCTATCTTATCTAAACAAATAAAAAAAAACTGAAAAAATTAACTGGATATGGTGGCATGCACCTGTAGTCCCAGCTACTTGGGAGGCTGAGGCAGGAGGATCGCTTCAGCCCAGGAATTCAAGACAAGCCTGAGCAACATAGCAAGACCCCATCTCTACAAAAAATTTAAAAATTAACCAGGTGTGTTGGTGTGCACCTGCAGTCCCGGCTACCTGGGACACTGAAGTGGGAGGGTCACCTGAGCCACGAGTTGGAGGCTGCCGACAGCTATGAACATGATGCTACACTCCAGCCTGGCTATAGGGTGAGACTGTCTCAAAAAATATATAAATTACATTAATATTAAATTTTTTCAGTTAGATAAAAGAAATAAATTCAAAGTTCTATCACACCCCACAGTGATTATAGTTAATAATACATCATATCTTTCAAAATGACTAAAAGTAGATTTTACATATTCTCACAACAAAAAAAACTAGGTGAGGTGATATAGGTTAGATTAGGGTTATGTGACTATGTTAATTAGCTTGATTGTTAATATGTTAATTAGCCTGATTAATATGTTAACTAGCTTAATTATAATATGTTAATTAGCTTGATTGCTAATACGGTAACTAGCTTGGTTTAATCATTCCACAATGTGTACTTGCATTAAAACATCACATTGTACCTCATATATATGTATACAATTATTTTTTGTAAACGAGCAATAAATTTTCTATAAAAATGACTCACATTTCCAGGCAGAAAGCAAGTCCCAGTTTCGAGGACAGCTCTGACATATTTAATGGTGTCTCCTCTTAATTCAACAGTTTATATGACCATGAAACAAGGGGTTCCAAGTTTCCAAGGAAAGGATTCCAGTTATGTGCTCAAGGTGTATCCACACTGAGCCGGGCGCGGTGGCTCACACCTGTCATCCCAGCACTTTGGGAAGCTGGGGCGGTGGATCACTTGAGGTCAGGAGTTCCAGACTGGCCTGACCAATATGCTGAAACCCCATCTCTACTAAAAATACAAAAATTAGCCAGGTGTGGTGGCAGGCGCCTGTAATGCCAGCTACTCAGTAGGCTGAGACTGGAGAATGGCTCGAACTCAGGAGGCGGAGGTTGCAGTGAGCTGAGATCGTACCATTGCACTCCAGCCTGGGCAACACGAGTGAAACTCTGTCTCAAAAAAAAAAAACAAATGGGATGATGTCCTTTGCAGGAACATGCATGGAGGTGGAGGCCATTATCCTTAGCAAACTCACACAGGAACAGAAAACCAAATACCGCCTGTTCTCACTGATAAGTGGCAGCTAAACATTGGGCACTCGTGGATACAAAGAAGGGAACAGACACCGGGGCCTGCTGGAGGGTGGAGGGTGGGACAAATGAGAGGATCGAAAAACTACCTATCAGGTGGTAGTAGCCTCTTTACCCGGTTGATGAATTAATCTGTACACTAAACCCCCAGGACATGCAATTTGCCCGGGTAACGAACCTGCGCACGTGCCCCCGAACCTGAAATGAAAGTT
>NW_026652321.1:313989-333758 GCF_009828535.3 Hylobates moloch
AAAAAAAAAAAACTTGTTTTAAGCAAGATTAAAGTGAATTTTCTATTAGGAGTAATTTTATATCATTCCTTGTCTTGCTTCTTTTGCACTCACTGAATTGAAGAGAATGATATGAAATTTCCTGGAAATAAAAATGAAAGTGATTCTCAGAGCCAAACAACACTACTTGTGTGAAAATATAGAATGAAAGTTTGAAGTGTACATCAGTCCTGAACCTGGGATGATCTTGTCCTGATATCCTTAACGTGAATGCATCTACCAAGACCCTATTCACAAATCAGTTCACATTCACAGTTTTTCGGGGTTAGGACTTGGGCATATCATTATGGGAAATAGCTTTCTTGGCTTTTCTGGTTTTATGTAGAAAGAGCAATAAAGGCCGGGCACGGTGGCTCACGCCTGTAATCCCAGCACTTTGGGAGGCCAAGGTGGGTGGATCACAAGGTCAAGAGTTCAAGACCAGCCTGGCCAACATGGCGAAACCCCATTTCTAGTGCAAGCAGGGCTTAGAACCTAGATGATGGGTTGATGGGTGCAGCAAACCAGCATGGCACGTGTATACCTATGTAACCACATTCTGCACATGTATCCTGGAACTTAAAAAAATATGTATATATCTTAGGGCTGCTGCAATAAATGACCACACACTCGGAGGGCTTAAAACCACAAGAAGTTTATTCTTTTCCAGTCCTGGAGACCAGAAGTCTGAAATCACGGTGTGGGCAGGACTGCGCTTGCTCCGGAGGCTCACTTGAACCTGGGAGGCAGAGGGTGCAGTGAGCCAAGATCGTGCCTTTGCACTCCATCCTGGGCAACAACAGCAAATCTCCGTTTCAAAAAAGAAACACTACTGTGAATGTTCTCTAAATTAATCTCACAGCATGGGAGAAGGTGAACAGGATACCCCAGTACTGATGACAACTATTATAGGATGGAAAGGAGAACTGGCATTCCTCTTCGCTGGCAACACAACCTGTTTTTGTTGATGTGAAGGCAATTAACCTTGTTGCTAGATAAATGTTACTGCAGGTGTCTGACATCATGGGAATGCGTTATCCACAGCAAAATGCTTTTGAAAAACTCTACAGGGAACTTCACAGTGAGTGACTAACACTCACTACTGCAGTCTGGTGCGGTGGCTCACGCCTGTAATCCCAGCATTTTGGGAGGCCGAGGCGGGTGGATCATGAGGTCAGTAGATCAAGACCATCCTGGGCAACAGGGTGAAACCCTGTCTCTACTAAAAATACAAAAAAACTAGCTGGGCATGGTGGTGGGTGCCTGTAGTCCCAGCTACTTGGGAGGCTGAGGCAGGAGAATGGCTTGAACTCGAGAGGTGGAAGTTGCAGTGAGCCGAGATCGCACCACTGCACTCTAGCCTGGTACCAGAGCAAGACTGTGTCTCAACAACAACAACAAAAAAAAACAGCGTGATATTAAAGACACTGTGCTCCATGACTCAGAAGTTCAAAGAGCTACTTTGAATCTGCAAATGATACCTCCATGGATGCAGCCTAAGTTCATGAAAGATGGAAGCATAGTGACATTAATAATTTAAGAAGGTTTGAAAGGAAAATCTTGGGGTCCCCAAATCACTAAGCTGAAGGGAAAAGTCAAACTGAGAACTTCTCAGAGCAAAGTTGCCTCCCATTGTATTCAAAGTTACTCCTGGCCAGGTGCGGTGGCTCACACCTGTAATCCCAGAACTTGGGGAGGCCAGGGTGGGCAGATCACGAGGTAAAGAGATCAAGACCATCCTGGCCTACATGGTGAAACCCCATCTCTACTAAAAATATAAAAAAAACTAAATGGGCATGGTGGCGGGCGCCTGTAGTCCCAGCAACTCAGGAGGCTGAGGCAGGAAAATGGCTTGAACCCGGAAGGTGGAGGTTGCAGTGAGCCAAGATCACACCACTGCCCTCCAGCCTGGTGCCAGAGCGAGACTCTGTTAAAACACACACACACACACACACACACACACACACACACACACCCCAAAAAAATAATGAATGCAACCATTTGTCTCTTATCCACCTATGACCTGGAATCCCTCTCCCCACTTTGAGTTGTCCCCATGTTTCTGGATGGAACCAGTGTACTTCTCAGCATATATTGATTGATGTCTCATGTCTGCCTAAAATGTATAAAACCAGTGTGTGCCCTGACCACCTTGGGCACATGTCGTTAGGACTACCTGAGGCTGTGTCACAGGTGTGTCCTCAACTGTGGCAAAATAAACTTTTTTTTTTGAGACGGAGTCCCATTCTGTCACCCAGGCTGGAGTGCAGTGGCATGATCTTGGCTCACTACAACCTCCACCTCCCTGGTTCCAGTGATTCCCCTGCCTTAGCCTCCCGAATAGCTGGGATTACAGGTGCCCGCCACCATGTCCAGGTATTTTTTTATTTTTTTATTTTTAGTAGAGACGGACTTTCACCATGTGGGCCAGAGTTGTCTCGAACTCCTGACCTCAGACAATCCGCCCACCTTGGCCTCCCAAAGTTCTGGGATTACAGGTGTGAGCCACCACGCCTGGCCTAAACTTTCTAAATTAACTGACACCATGTCAGATATTCAGGGTTCACAAAGGCTTGGAGGGGCCTGCAAATATATACAATTATAGAATTAAATAGTGATGGATAGAGTGCCCCTATTCAAAAATATTGTTATGAATTAAGTTAAAATATTAAAATCAAAGAAACTTCACACCCATAATCATAATGCTTTCAGAAGATGGGGGCTCATTTTGAGCTCAGGGCTTTGAGAGCAGCTTGGGCAACACAGCAAGACCCCATTTCTACAAAAATTTTTCAAAAATAGCTGGGTGTGGTGGTGTGTGCCTGTGCTCCCAGCTACTGGGGAGGCTGAGGCAGGAGGATTACTTGAGCCCAAGAGTTTGAGGCTGCAGGGAGATGTGCTCAAATCACTGCACTCCAGCCTGGCTGACAGAGCAAGACCTTGTCTCTTAAAAAAAGCAAATAGGCGGCCGGGCACGGTGGCTCACGCCTGTAATCCCAGCCAAGGCGAGCGAATCACCTGAGGTCAGGAGTTCGAGACCAGTGTAACCAATATGGCGAAACCCCGTCTCTACTAAAAATACAAAAATTAGCCAGGCATGGTGGCAGGTGCCTATAATTCCAGCTACTTCGGAGGCTAACGCAGGGACAATCACTTGAATTCAGGAGGTGGAGGTTGCAGTGAGTCGAGATCGTGCCATTGCACTCCAGCCTGGGTGACAGAGTAAGACTGTGTCTCAAAAAGAAAAAAAAAAAAAAGCACACTTTTGAATTAAAACAACAGAATTACCATTCAACCCAGCAACCATTCCTGGTTATATACCCAAAGAAATACGAATTATTCTACTCTAAAGACGTTTGCACATGAATGTTCATTGCAGCACTATTCACAATAGCAAAGACATGGGAATTAAGCCAGATACCCATTAGGGATAGACTGGGTAAAGAAAACGTGGTGCATATACGTCATGGAATACTCTGCAGCTGTAGAAAAGAACAAGATCATATTATTTTTTGCAGGAACATGGATGGAGCTGGAGATCATTGTGCTAAGCAAACTAATGCGAGAACATAAAATCAACTATCACATGTTCTCACTTACAACTGGAAGCTCAACATTGAGTACAGGTGGCCTCAAAGGAACAACAGACATTGGGGTTTGCTTGAGAGTGAAGGGTGGGAGGAGAGGGAGGATTAAAAAACTGCCTATGGGCTGGGCATACTGGCTCACGCCTGTCATCCCAGCACTTCGGGAGGCTGAGGCGGGTGGATCCCGAGGTCAGGAATTTGAGACCAGCCTGGCCAAGATGGTGAAACCCTGTCTCTACTAAAAATACAAAAATTAGCCAGGCGCAGTGGCGGGCACCTGTAATCCCAGCTACTCAGGAGGCTGAGGCACAAGAATCACTTGAACGCGTGAGGCGGAGGTTGCAGTGAGCCGAGATAGCGCCATTGCACTCAAGCCTCGGCGGCGGAGTGAGACTCTTGTCTCTACTGCGTATCAGATATTGTGCTGATTATGTGGATGACAAAATAATCTGTACACGAAACTCTCATGTCACGTAATTTGCCTGTGCAACAAACCTGCACACAGACGCCACTGAATCTAACAAGTTTAAAAAAAAATATTTTTGTACAGCTGCACAGTGTGTGTGTGTGTTTTAAGCTATGTGTTATTATGACTCAAAAAGATTCAAAAAATTAAAAAGTTATAAAGAATAAAATGCATCACACTTTTCAAATCATGAAATACTTTTTATACCCATTGTGAATGTAAACATTGACACTAAGGGGAAGCTTGAGTATTGTGTCCATTTTATAGGGCAAGAAAGTAGGAGAGGAAGTAAATAACAAAATGAGCAAAGAAATGAGTAGGCAGCTGCCTGTCACCTATTTGTGGACGTCTTTGTTGAACTTTTTTTCAGCAAAATGAAACCAAGCCCCCTGATGCCCATAATGTTGGCCAGTGAGTCTTTTTGTAAAATGCTGCACACAGCAGAGTACATTCCGAATACATGTTAGACAACGATGACCAGGAAAATTCCTGAGTTTTTGATCACATTCCTGGCCTGGATATTTAAGACCTCAGGGCGCCATTTGCAATCTTGCAACTCCTGCTTTGGTTCTCTGGAAGAAATCTCCTTATCGCAGATTCTTACTAAAACTCAATGGGTTAAAATCCAAAGATCTTACTTGTTGCATAGAATCAAGACTCTAGGTCAATAGCTGGCAGAGTGACTGGAGGCTGCATTGGGGTGGACGGTTTTTAGATGGCAGGTCATGCCCCAGAGAGAGGTAGTTGGGTGGGAAACATAAGTCCTATTTCTAATGCACAATCATTGTGCCTCCTCTGATATCCAAATGTTTGGCACAATCTGTTTTCCTAGAATCCCAGCTGACATGGAGCAGCTAATGCTCACATACTGTCATCCAGCCAGTGGCTCATTTAGCCAATTAACACCCTGATTTCAAAAGCACTGTGAAAATATCACTGTACACACTACGTAGCTTCTGACCATCCCTTCCCTTCCTGGCATATTTCTCCAGCGTAATCTCTGCTCATTGTCTTTCTTACGAGCTACGCACAGCCTTTAGCTTCACGGGACCCATTCAGTCTGTTCGTGCTTTCTCCCCCACCTTTCAGCAATGTCGCCATGACCTTTTCAAGAATCTTCTTTGCTTCTCCTGACAAATGCATCATCCTTCTGAGCGATAAACAGAGGAATTGGCAAAGTTAGTAATCTCGTGATTGAACACTTAGTGAATGGTGAGCATTATGCTAAGAGTGTTTTGTGGTGTATCCATACACCATTCCAACGATATGTTTGTTGAAGCATACTTTATTGCTAAACAATACTAACAGTTATCTGGGCATTTCGCAAGTCAAAACCTTATTGCTGGTGGAGACTCATGCCTCAGTGTTGCTGTCTGCGGACTGATCGGGGTGGTGGTTGCTGAGGGTTGACATGGCTTTTTCGCAGTTTCTTAAAATAGACAATGAAGTTTGTCACATCAATTGACCCTTTCTGTCATGAAAGATTTTTCTGTATCAAGCGATGCTGTTTGATAGGATTTTACCCAGAGTAGAACTTTTTTCAAAATTCGAGTCAGGGCCGGGCACGGTGGCTCACACTTGTAATCCCAGCACTTTGGGAGGCCAAGGCGGGTGGATCACCTGAGGTTAGGAGTTCGAGACCAGCCTAACCAACATGGTGAAACCCCATATCTACTAAAACTACAAAAAATTAGCCGGGCATGGTGGCAGGCGCCTATAATCCCAGCTACTCAGGAGGCTGAGGCAGGAGAATCACTTGAACCTGGGAGGTGGAGGTTGCAGTGAGCCAAGATCACACCATTGCACTCCAGCCTGGGCGACAAGAGCGAAACTCCGTCTCAAAAAAAAAAAACTTCCTAAAAAGGATTCCTCATTCTGAATGCCATTTAGAACCTTGGTGATTCATGGCAGGAAGTTAAGATATCCACATTAACAGAAATTGGGGAAAAAGTGAATTCCAGTCTTCATGAATGACATTGAGAGGGTTCAAGACTTCAGTGGAGGAAGTCACTTCCGTTATGGTGAAAATGGCATAAGAAGTAGAGATGCAGGTTGAAGGTGGGACTGAATTCCTGCAATCTCATGATAAAACTGCAGTGGAAGAGGAGTTTCTTCTCATGAAGGAGCAGAGAAAGTGGTTTCTTGAGATAGATACTATTCTTGGGCCCATTTCACAGAGGAGAAAGCTGAGGCCTCTCCTGGTTGAAGGGTAAAACTACCAAGTGTGGGAGTCTGGGCTCTAGCCCATTACTGGACATCTCCAGAGCCCCTTCTCCTTTCTGCTAAGTTTGCGGGTCACTCAACATTGTCTCCTTGGACGTGTGTAACTCTTCCTGCTCCTCCTTCATCAGTCTTTAACATTTTAGAGACATTTAGAGTGGCCTGGACCAGCCTCTTTGCTCATTCTCCTCTTCTACTGAGGCCTCTTTCACAAGTAGTTTTGTCATCTCTCTCTGTCTTCTTTCATTTATTCTCTCCTTCATTCTCTGTTTTTCTCTCTTATTCTCTCTCCCTGTCTTCTTTCCTCCTCTTCCCCTCCTTCTACCTCTTCCTTCTTTTCCCTCTCTTCCTCCTCCCCCCATCTCCTCCTCCTCCACGTTCCCCTCCTCCTCTTCTTCCTCCTCGTTCCCCTCTTCTTCCTCCTTGTTCCCCTCCTCCTCCTCCACCTTGTCTTCCTCTTTCTCCTTATTCTCCTCTTCCTCCTCTTCTTCTCCTTCCCTTTCTCTCCTCTTCCTACTTCCCCCTCCCCTCCCCTGCCTCTCCTGTCCTCTCCTCTCCCTCTCCTCTCCTCTCCCTCTCCTTTCCCCTCCTTCATGGAGTCTCACTCTGTCACCAGGCTGGAGTACAGTCGCGCAATCTCAGCTCACTGAAACCTCCGCCTCCCTGGTTCAAGTGATTCTCCTGCCTCAGCCTCCCGAGTAGCTGGGATTACAGGCATGCACCACCCCACTCAGCTAATTTTTGTATTTTTATTAGAGATGGGGCTTCACCATGTTGGCCAGGATGGTCTCAATCTCCTGACCTCGTGATCCGCCTGCCTCAGCCTCCCAAAGTGCTAGGATTACAAGCATGAGACACTGCACCCGGCCCCTTCTACTTTTTTTTCCTTCCCCTTCACCTCCTCCTTTTCCCCCTCCTCCTGCTTCTCCTCCTCCTCCTGCTTCTCCTCCTCCTCCTTCCTTTCTCTCTGTCTCTGTCTCTCTCTTCCTCCCTCCCCCCCGCCGTCCCCCTCTCTCTCATTCACTCTTTCACTCTCATTGACGTCCATATCCAAATTTTTGGAATCACAATGCTGCCCTCTTAGTTCTTTGTCATGAACCACCTGTTGCCCTTGGATTGTTTTACCTTTTGTATCCTTGGCAGCTTGACATACCCATGGTCTAAGCAAGAGTGTTTTCTCTGACAGTGCAGGCATGAGCTGATACCTATGGGTTTCATCCATTATCAACACTGTTTTATGCATGTAAGGAGGGTGTGTGGCATTTGCTTAGTGGATTGTAGGAAGGGATACCCAGGAAACAAAAAACTAAAGTGAAGCTTTCCTAGGGGCTAGGATTTGAAGGTCATATTAATGTCCTTCGAGGGATTTAATGTCAAGAATTGGTGTGACAAAACAGTGCTGGATCTCACACAGTGTTTTCCACTTTTCATAGGTTTACTTTTCATATCAGACAGTAGCCATGAGGGCCCATCCAGGCAGGCTGAGCTGACTGGTCTTCAGGAAAATATCTATGCCTAGGTAGTTTTAGAAAGGTTAGGGTTGCATAGATGTGCCCACCTGTCCATCCTGATCCTTGCTGGTGATCATGATGAGCTGAGAAAAGCATGCACAGCCTTAAACCAAAACCACTGCTCCTAATATTACTCTAAATTGGACTTCTTCTGTCATTGCTTTCGCCATCACTATCTTGATGGTGATGGGCGCAGCTTTGAGAAACTCAGATCTGCCTCAGTGCTGCCGGAACTGGAGAGCTGGAAGAAAACCAATATGGCGTTTGAACTGCACAATCCAAAAGTATTGTGGGAGCTCTGATTCACAGGTTCCTTCTCAGTGGAACCTCTTTTGAATTCCTCCAAACACAGCCTTCTATTTGAGCCATGGCCCTTGAGTAGACCGATGTCATGGACTATTAGAGTATGTTATTGGTTCTCCAGCTACCCCCGGCCAACCACCAGGCATTAGGTACAGCCCCACTGCCTGGCCTATGCACCAGCCATCAACATGAGGTTTCATAAATACCTGGGAGTAAAAGTGCAGAATCTCTGTTGAAAGAATGCAATAATTTTTTTTATATCTTCACTAAATAATTAAATAATTTTTTATTTCTTCATTAAAGGGCAATTGAAAAGAAGAGAACGTGTCTCTCTTAGTAGGTACTATCCCCGAGTAGAACTCATCCTCCTTTGTGCAAAGATTCCCATTGTTCAGATAACTCTAATGCTTTGAGGAAAACCTCCCCAAAGTGTAACATATAGAACACTCTTCCGGGGGTTATGGCAGATGTTGCCGTCTCTTCTAACACCACCTAAAGATGGTGGGGTACTTTGCACCACCACCTGAGGAAAGGAACAGTATGAAACACCTGTTGTATTAGTTACCTAGGGCTGCCATAACAAAATATTACAGGCTGCGCCGCTTAAACAGCAGACTTTTATTTTCCCACAGTTCTGAAGGCTGGAAGTCTGAGATCAAAGTGTGGGCAGGGCTGGCTCTTCCTGAGGCCTCTCTGCTGGGCTTGTAGACGCCTTCTTCTCCCTGTGTCCTCAAAGAGTCCTTCCTCTGTGTGTGTCTGTGTCCTCATCTCCTCCTCTTATGAGGTGTCTTAGTCCATTTCAGGCTGCTATCACAGAATACCATAGGCTGGGTGACTTATAAACAACAGACATTGATTCTCCCACAGTCCTGGAGCCTGGAAGTCTGAGATCAAAGTGTAGGCAGGGCTGGTTCTTCCTGAGGCCTCTCTCCTGGGCTTGTGTAGATGCCGTCTTCTCCCTGTGTCCTCACAGGGTTGTCCCTCTGTGTTTGTCTGTGTCCTCATCTCCTTATGAGATGTCTTAGTCCATTTCAGGCTGCTATCACAGAATACCATAGACTGGGTGGCTTGTAAACAACAGACGTTTATTCTCCCACAATCCTGGAGGCTGTAAGTCCAAGATCAAGGTGTGGGCAGGGCTGGTTCCTCCTGAGGCCTCTCTCTTAGGCTTGTAGATGCCATCTTCTCAGTGTGTCCTCGCAGGGTCGTCACTCTGTGTGTGTCTGTGTCCTCATCTCCTCCTCTTTTTTTTGTGAGATGGAGTCTCGCTCTGTTGCCCAGGCTGGAGTGTAGTGGCACAATCTTGGCTCACTGCAGCCTCCACCTCCCGGGGTCAAGCGATTCTCCTGCCTCAGCCTCCCGAGTAGCTGGGACTACAGGCGCGTGCCACCATGCCTGGCTAATTTTTTCTATTTTCAGTAGAGACGGAGTTTCACCGTGTTGGCCAGGATGGTTTCGATCTCCTGACCTCGTGATCCACCCGCCTCGGCCTCCCAAAGTACTGGGATTACAGGCATGAGCTACCACACCTGGCCTCATCTCTTCTTATAAGTACCCCAGTCTTCTCGGATTAGGGCCCTCCCTAGTGACTTCGTTTTACCTTCATCACCTCTTTAAAGACTCTATCTCCAAATATGGTGACATTCTGAGGTCCTGGGCATTAGGGCTTTAACATAGGGATCTGGGAGAAGGAATCAGCCCATCACAGCTGTGCATTCTAAGACTCCACTGACTTTGTGCTGACAATGGCCTTTCCTTGGGTAGCTCCAACCAGATGGTCTGGCTGGGTCTATCTTGAGTCTAGTGACTCCCACCATGAGGCCAACGGAGCAGGGTGGCCAGGAAAGCCTGTGGTCTTACAACAGGGTGATGCTCACCTGCAGCACACAGGCCATCACTGTGGCTCTGCTGGCTTTATTTATTCTTGGTAGTGATGGCTTCTTTCTGCCTCTGCCTCCCTTGAGGCATCTCATTTCTGTGGTTGGAGTACTGTGACCTAACAGACAGAGAGCATATCCACAGTCAGTCTTTCCTTACTTGCTTCAATAGCATCTCATGAGTCTTTCCAATGCATTCATGGAGACTCTTCTTCAGTGAAGGAGTCAGAACCATTTTGCAGCTTTGCTGCTTGGAACCTTGATGGAACGGCTGAGTACATGGCCGCCAGCATCACTCATGCACGAAAAGTGTTGTTGAAAGCTAACAGAAACTGAAATCTGGTCGGGCTCTGTGACTCACACCTGTAATCCCAGCACCTTGGGAGGCTGAGGCGGGTGGATCACCTGAGGTCAGGAGTTCGAGACCAGCCTGGCCAACATGGCGAAACCCCATCTGTACTAAAAATACAAAAAATTAGCCAGGCATGGTGGCACGTGCCTGTAATCCCAGCTACTCAGGAGGCTGAGGCAGGAGAATTGCTTGAACCCCAGAGGCGGAGGTTTCAGTGAGCCGAGATTGCACCATTATACTTCAGCTTGGGCAACAAGAGTGAAAATCTGCCTGAAAAACAAAAACAAAAACTGAAATAGAAGATTTCCCTTCCCCCAGGTCGCTTTGACTGTGCTAAAGTAATTTACTTTGAGGGCAGAGAGGACACAGATTGCTTTGGGCATATTTCAAGATGCTACTGTCTCCCTAGGAATATTGCAAAGTGATTACTTTCCCCCAGTAACACACAACTGGATATTTCTTTGATCTTCACCCTGGGAACCTGGTGGAGTTCCCAGAGGTAAAATTTGTGAAAGTACAAGGTCCCCTCTAAGATGGGCCCCTAGAAGTTTTTGTTGTTGTTGTTTTTTGAGACAGAGTCTCGCTCTGTCACTCAGACTGGAGTGCAGTGGTGCGATCTGGGCTCACTACAACCTCCGTCTCCCAGGGTCAAGCAATTCTCCTGCCTCAGCCTCCTGAGTAGCTAGGATGACAGGCGCCTGCCACCATGCCTGGCTAATTTTTGTATTTTTAGTAGAGACGGGGTTTCACTGTGTTGGCCAGGCTGGTCTTGAACTCCTGACCTCAGGTGATCTGCCCGCCTTGGCCTCCCAAAGTGCTGGGATTACAGATGCGAGCCACCACGCCTGGCCAGGAGTTTTTAACTTACTTAGGCTTGTCTACTGTCAGCCTGCAGCTGTTTAATAATTACCTTGCAAATGTGTCCATCAGATGCTGGCTCCAGCAGGAACTCCTAGACAAGCACAGTTCCACTTACCTCCTGTCTGTCCAGTCTCGAGGCAGCATTTAGTCTTGTTATCTCTATTTTCTGATGGATCCAAGAGTTGCTGATTTTCAGTATGTTCTGCTCTTTGCCTATTGTGAGGATGGGAATTACAACGCGTAAGCTCTCTACATGTTAGTGAAGCGGCTACGTTGTCTGGGGTATATACCCTGGGGTTCGTCATTGGGCATCAGGAAAATTTAGGACAAAGACACACACGAGGAGTTTAGGAGTGGAAGTTTAATCAGGAGACGAGAAGAGAAAGAGAAATGGTTTTCTCTATAGAGAAAGGGGTCTCCAAGCGGAAAGGACCAGCTGGCACGAAATGTGATGGATTTTACAGTCCAGTTTGAGGAGGCGGTGTCTTATTTACATAGAGCTTAGAGATTGGTTTCATCAAGTATGACATTTACATAGCCCACAGGAAAGGCTGGTTGCCCACCCTAATCGTTTATGCAAATGGGCTTTGTAGCTGGTCGGGGCTCTCGGTCCTGTTTTTCTTACTTTACATGCGGCTGACAAAGAGGAGGGAAGATGGAGCCGCTCCCTTGAATGTGTCTAGTCTCTAGTTCCTGCTGGGAAGATGGATCCGCCGTTTTGAACGTGCCTAGTCCCTAGTTCCTGCCGGGAAGATGGAGCCGCCATCTTGAACGTGTCTAGTCTCTAGTTCCTGCCGGGAAGATGGAGCTGCCATCTTGAACGTGTCTGGTCCCTAGTTCTTGCCCGGAAGATGGGGCCGCCATCTTGAACGTGTCTAGTCCCTAGTTCCTCCCGGGAAGATGGAGCCGCCATCTTGAACGTGTCTAGTCGCTAGATCCCGCCGACATTCACCCGTACAAGTTCCCAGCTGGCTTGTCTATGTCTGCGGCTCGACTTGACAGGCTGTTCATTGTTAGAAAATGACTTGGGGCTGCTTTTCTTTTCTTTTTTTTTTTTTTTGAGACGGAGTCGCTCTGTCACCCAGGCTGGAGTGCAGTGGCACAGTCCCGGCTCACTGCAAGCTCCGCCTGCCGGGTTCACGCCATTCTCCTGCCTCAGCCTGTCCGAGTAGCTGGGACTACAGGCGCCCGCCACTACGCCAGGCTAATTTTTTTTTGTATTTTTAGTAGATACAGGGTTTCACCGTGGTCTCGAACCCCTGACCTCGTGATCCGCCCGCCTCGGCGTCCCAAAGTGCTGGGATGACAAGCGTGAGCCACCGCGCCCGGCCGGGGCTGCTTTTCATTAAAGAGGAAAGCCGCCGGACACGGTGGCTCATACCTGTCATCCCAGCACTTTTGGAGGCTCAGGCGGGTGGATCACGAGGTCAGGGGTTCGAGACGAGCCTGACCAGTGAAACCGCGTCTCTACTTTAAAAAAAAAAAAAAAAGCCGGGGTTGGTGGCGCGCGCCTGTAATGCCAGCTACTTAGGAGGCTGAGGCAGGAGAATTGCTTGAACCCGGGAGGCGGAGGTTGCAGTGAGCGAACATCACGCCACTACATTCCAGCCTGGGCGACAGAGCGGGACTCCATCTCAAAAAAAAAAAAAAAAAAAAAGGAAAGAAAAGAAAAGCCTTACGGAGGACTCCCATACCCTTACTGTCTGCCTAAGTGATTTCTTCTTAACTCCTGTATCACTGGCAGACTCTCAGTTGCCTGTTGGGTGGAGTACTATATTGCCGAGTATCGTGGCTGTATTAGATGTGAGGGAGACAGTGTGAACAGGACATGGTTCCTGAAGAGCACAGAGCTCTCACGTGGGGCTGGGCGGAGCTTCTGTCCTATCTAGTGTTAGGGTACCCATGCAAGTACAGGTCAAGCAGCTCAGGGGCTGGAAGACGTGCACACAAAATCCAAGGGCAACGTTGGAAAGAGGTTTAGTGTTTCTTACAAAAAATGCCAGAAGGCTGAAGACGTGGTGGCCTCGAGCAGCTCTGAAGGGTGTCTATGTAATTAAACTGAAGCCAAAGGGTGAGAGAGAGGAGTGAGAGCCAGCTATGGAGCTCTGTGCAGCTTCATCATAAACTCACAGACAGGCTTCAGGCACCACCGTCTCGGTGCATTCCATGTTTGGATTCCACACGCGTGATCCTCAACCCCCTTGCAATGCTGTTCTTCTTGGAGGGAAATGGGTCATCCTTACTCTATCATATGCAGATATCTGGTCAACCAGATAAAGGTGTGAGAAAACACCAACAAAGCAGAAATCACTTTTAATTATAGAGCAGAGTCATCATAAAAGTTTGTGCAAAATCTTTTTTTTTTCCCGCCCCAGACAGGGTCTCCCTCTGTTACCCAGGCTGGAGTGCAGTGATGTGATCATGGCTCACTGCAACCTCAGCTTCCCAGGCTCAGGTGATCCTCACACCTCAGCTTCCCTGGTAGCTGGGATAACAGGTGTGCACCACCACACCTGCCTAATTTTTACTATCTGCTTAAGTCACTTCTTAACTCCTGTATCATTAGAGCAGAAACTGGAAGCCCCTATTTTTGAAATTAGTAACCACCTATCACCTAAAATTCCCCTCACATTGTTATGATGATAATGATGATTTTTTCGAGACCAGATCTCACTGTGTCACCCAGGCTGGAGTGCAGTGGTGTGACTGTGGCTCACGACAGCTTCAACCTCCCAGGCTCATGTGATCTTCCCATCACAGTGTCTAAAGTAGCTGGGACTGTAGGTACCCATCATCATCCCCAGCTATATATATATTTTAAATATTTTGTAGAGATGCGATCTTGCTATGTTGCTCAGGCTGGTCTTAAACTCCTGGCCTCCAGCAGTCTTCTCACCTGGGCCTCTTAAAGTGCTGGGATTACAGGCATGTACCACCATCTCTGGCCAGAAAACCTATCTATTTTGGGGTTCATAGTGATGCTTCTTTCTGCCTTGGCCTGTCTTGGGGCATCTCATTCCTGTAGTTGGAGTACTCTGAGTGTAACAGATGGAGAGTATGTTGACACCCACTCTTCCCTCACGTGTTTCTGTAGCATCCCATAGGAGTTTTCAAATGCATTTAGAGATGTATTCACCATGTGACAGATTCAGTGCGTCTCTACAAGGCAGAATAGCTCTACCATGGTGTGGCTATGGCGCTTGGCTACCTGAGTCCTTATTCTGCCTTCCAGGTGCTTGTTGGTTGGATAACCTTGGGTAGGTTCTTGTACCTCTTTGAGCTTCAAGACTGTCTTAGTCAGCTCTGGCTGTCGCAAGAAAATACAGTTGACCTTGATACAAAAATTAGCTGGGTGTGGTGGTGGGCACCTGTCATCCCAGCTACTCAGGAGGCTGAGGCAGGAGAATCGCTTGAACCTGGGAGGCGGAGGTTGCAGGGATCCAAGATCGCACCATTGCACTCCAGCCTGGGCAACAGTGCAGGATTCCATCTCAAAACAACAACAACAACAACGACAACAAAAACAAAATAGAGTTGACCCTTGAACAATGTGGAAGTTAGGGGCGTCATACACGTTCCTTGCACAGTTGAAAATCCAAAGATAACTTTTGACTCACCCAAAACTTATGAATACCCTGTTGTTGAACAGAAGCCTTATCACTACCATAAAGTTGATTCACATATATTTTGTATGTTTTATGTATTGTATACTGTATTATTAAAGTATGCTAGAGAAAAGAAAATGCTATTTTTTTTTTAGTCAGGCGTGGTGGTGCACGCCTGTCATCCCAGCTACTCAGGAGGTTGAGGCAGGAGAATTGCCTCATAAGGAACTTTGAGAATCAAAAATCATAAGGAACTTTTATTTTTTTTTTTTTGAGATGGAGTTTCACTCTGTCGTCCTGGAGTCAGGCTGGAGTGTGGTGGTGTGATCTCTGCTCACTGCAGCCTCCGCCTCCCAGGTTCAAGTGATTCTCCTGCCTCAGCCTCCCAAGTAGCTGGCACTAAAGGTGTGCACCATCACACCCAGCTAATTTTTGTATTTTTAGGAGAGACAGGGTTTCACCGTGTTGGTCAGGCTGGTCTCGAACTCCTGACCTCAGGTGATCTACACACCTTGGCCTCCCAAAGAGCGGAGATTACAGGCTTGAGCCACCACGCCTGACAAGGAACTTTTATTCTAAGCGAAGTAACTCAGGGATGGAAAACCAGCATCGTATGTTCTCAGTGATATGTGGGAGCTAAGGTATGAGAACACAAAGGCGTAAGAATGATAAAATGGAATTTGGGGCCTTGTGGGGGAAGAGTGGGAGGAGGGTGAGGGATAAACACTACAAATAGGGTGCAGTATATACTGCTCGGGTGATGGGTGTACCAAAATCTCACAGATCACCACTAAAGAACTTAGGTAACCAGATACCACCTGTACCCCAATCACTTATGGAAAAATAATTAAAAACAAAAAAGGACACCAAACTAAATTTTTAAAAAGCGTGGAGAAGAGAAAATATATTTACTATTTCTGAAGTGGGAGTGGATCATCATGAAGGTCTTCATCCTTATCATCTTCACCTTGAGTAGCCTAAGACGAGAACGGAGAGGAGGGGTTGGTCTTGCTGGCTCCAGGGTGGCAGAGGTAGAAGAAAATGCCCATAGAAGTGGACCCATGCAGTTCAAACCTGTGTTGTTTAAGGGTGAACTGTACCATAGATGGGGTGACATAAATAACAGAAATTTATTTCTCTATAGTACTGGAGGCAGAAATGTTTACATCCAGATGGCACCATGGTTGGGTACTTGAGAGGTTCCTCTTCTTGGTTTACGGATGGTCTCGCAGGGCACAGAGAGAGGGGGTGGAGCACGAGGGAGCATGTGTGCCCTGGTGTCTCTTCTTACAAGGGCACTAATCCCAACATAAGGATCCCACCTTCACGACCTGATGTAAACATCATCTCCCAAAGGCTCCGTCTCCAAATACCATCCCATTTGGCGTTAGGGTTTCAACACATGAGTTTCGGGGCGACACCATTCATTCCATAGCAGGAGCCCTCATAGGCAGACTGGGACACCAACACCTCTTCCCTCTTGGGCTGACACGAGCTGTAAATGTCAGTGGACATTTAAATATTGCATTACACATTCAATGTCCTGTCTGCAATAGAGCCGGGTTCTGTAAACATAGGCTGCCATGGCGAAATCGGATTGTCATCGCCCATCAAGCTCTTTGGCAGCAGTGCTGTAATCAGTGCAAACATTGATTTATATAAATGCTCCCATCCCCTCAGCATGAAGATATACTTAGGCTCTCTCAATTGACAGCCAAGCCACAAGCCGAGGAATGAGAGGTTGTCAGATACTGGGGCTTGACAGCCAAGCCACAAGCCGAGGAATGAGAGGTTGTCAGATACTGGGGCTGTTTTCAGAGCCAGTGTTCGGCTGAAGTGGCACAGAAGCTATCATTGTTTGCAAATCTCTGCTGCTTGTCAAGCCACAGGGTTAAGTAACCCTGGATGTTCCGAACACCCTGAAGTGCTCACCCTGCAGCATCTTGTCTTTTTGGGTCACTGAGCGCTCAGACAGGCTGTACGCCGACCGACACGTCGTGGCTGGTGTCTTGCACTTAACCCTCTTTATCTTTAGACCTTGATTGTGCACCTGTTTCTCATTGAAAGCTAATGACAACCCATGAAGCGGCTTGGCAGTGACTGTCTCTGATTGTGTAAGTAGGGGTTGCCACATTCACCCATGTTGACTTCCAGCTGTACACTTGAAAACATCAAAAGTCAGGGTAAGCATTGCCTCATGTCTCCGAGTGTAGCAATTCCAGGAAAACTCTTCCGCATGGGTTTAAAGTCAAACAAATCCAATCAAAACAGACTCGCGGGGCGGGGCATGGTGGCTCACGCCTGTAATCCCAGCACTTTGGGAAGCCAAGGTGGGCAGATCACTTGAGGTCAGGAGTTCAAGACCAGCCTGGCCAATGTGGTGAAACCCCATCTGTACTAAAAATGCAAAAATTAGCCGAGCATGGTGGCAGGTTCCTGTCATCTCAGCTACTGAGGAGGCTGAGACAGGAGAATTGCTTGACCCTGGGAAGTGGAGGTTGCAGTGAGCCGAGATCCCCTCCCCTTCCTTTTTCTTCATGTTTTTTCTTGCCTACCCTTTGCTCTGAAGACACTATGTCTATCTGGCTGGTTCTTCTTGTTTCGTCGTCGTTTTGCAGTGCAAATACTTCGAGAGATATTCTAAAACAAACGGCAGTTTGCACCTCCCATGAAAGAAATTCGGAAACGTGAGAGGCCCCAGGGGGAGTTTGCCTCTGCTCATTACACAGCCGTGCTGGTGGCTGAGGGGCCTGCCTGGCTCAAGCTGGCATGCATTCCGGCCCCTCCATTTCTCAAGGGAAGCTACCGACTGACCTTGCCCATCTCTCATGGAGCACACAGCTCTCCTCTTCAGTGTGTGAACTTCATGAGAACTGTGTTTCCTGGCTAATGGATTGACATAAGGTCTTTGTGATAGAGATCAAAGACTGGGTCCATGACCCCGTCGTTTCTCCACCTGTATCTGGGAGGGTTTCCAGGGGATTGCTCCTGGTTTCAGCAAATGTGGAGGGTCTGAGAATGGACATCCTCGGTCATACCATGGACGGCCAGATCGTTCTATTAGCCATGCACTCGCTTAAAGTTATTGTTTTGTATTTGCGGTAAAATACATGTGTCACAGCATTGACCATCTTTCCTATGTTTAAGTCCGCAGTTCAGCAGTTTTTTGTTTTATTTTACTATTTTATTGAGACGGAGTCTCACTCTGTCGCCCAGGCTGGAGTGTGGTGGCGTGATCTCGGCTCACTGCAGCCTCCGCCTCCCGGGTTCACGCCATTCTCCTGCCTCAGCCTCCCGAGTAGGTGGGACTACAGACACATGCAACCACACCCAGCTCATGTTTTGTATTTTTAGTACAGACAGGGTTTCACTGTGTTAGCCAGGATGGTCTTGATCTCTTGACTTCATGAACCGCCTGCCTCGGCCTCCCAAAGTGCTGGGATGACAGGCGTGAGTTCAGCAGTATTAACTGCATTCATGTTAATGATGCAACCACCACCAACATTCATTTCCAGAACATTTTTATCTTCCCAAACGGAGACTCCGTCCCCAGTAAACAACATGTCCCCCTTCCTCCCAGCCACTGGTACCTACCATTCTACTTTCTGTTGGTATAAACTTGACAACTCTAGGGATCTCATATAAGTGGAATCCAGCTGTGCCCGGTGGCTCACGCCTGTCATCCCGGTGCTTTGGGAGGCCAAAGTGGGCGGATCACGAGGTCAGGAGATTGAGACCATCCTGACCAATATGGTGAAACCCCGTCTCTACTGAAAATACAAAAAAATTAGCCGGGCGTGGTGGGGGGCGACGGTAATCCCAGCTCCTCTGGAGGCTGAGGCAGGAGAATGGCGTGAACCCGGGAGGCGGAGCTTGCAGTGAGCTGAGATAGCACCACTGCACTCCAGCCTGGGCAACAGAACAAGACTCTGTCTCAAAAAAAAAAAAGAAAAAGACGATCATCTGCAGGAAAGAAATAAGCCACAGTCATACGGAGAAAAACAAAACAAGTTTTCTGTCTCGATGTTGTCTATTCTCTGAAAAGGTTGAACAGCTTTGATGAACAGATTCTGCCAAACCTGAATGTGTTCTTTACAACCCCAGGGAAGATGATACGGAAAACTGTTGTGGCACCCTAACAAAATGATGATAGTCATTACCGAATAGATGTGGCGACCTCATTCCCAGATTGGAACATCAGGCCCCTGGGGTGTGCGGCTGAGCGCCAGGCGTTCACCTCCGGAAGGGGAGCGTGGTCGTCTCTCAGAGGAACGAATAACGTTAGCATCTTTTCATCTTTCCTTTCATGACATACCCAACAGCGAAAGAGACGAAAACTGTGGGGAGGGCGTGCTCACTCGAGTTCAGCTCCTTCAAGAAATAATCTTTAAAATAAAATCGAGGACCGCGTGCGGTGGCTCACGCGTGTAATCCCAGCATTTTGGGAGGCCGAGGTGGGCAGATTGCTTGAGGTCAGGAGTTCGAGACCAGCCTGGCCAACATGGTGAACTCCTGTCTCTACTGAAAATATAAAAATTAGCCAGATGTGGTGGAGCACAATTGTAATCCTAGCTACTCAAGATGCTGAGATAGGAGAATTGCTTGAACCCAGGAAGCAGAGGTGCAGTGAGCCCAAACTGCACCGCAGCCTGGGCAACAGAGTGGGAGTCCATCTCAAAGAAAAGAAAAGAAATAGAGTGTACAATAGATGCAGTGTGTGCAAATCATCCTAAAACCATCACCCCTCATTTTCGGTCCACAGAAAAATCCTCCTCCATCCCCCCCGCTCCTGCCGCCGCACCCGTGGCCCCCCCCCCCCCCCTCCTCCCTCCTCCTCCTCCTCCTCCTCCTCCCTCTGCCCTCCTCCCTCCTCCCCCTCCTCCCTCCTCCCCCTCCCTCATCCTCCTCCCTCCTCCCCTCCTCCCCCTCCCCTCCTCCCCCTCCCCTCCTCCCCTCCCCTCCTCCCCCT